>NW_027516647.1:0-55290 GCF_048772815.1 Callospermophilus lateralis
AAATTCAAACTGTTACTGCAAACGAATGCTTCAACCTAGGAGAACGAAACTTGAACATCCACGTTTTATTGGTGTACTGCTGATTACTTGAAATCATCATGAAGTTCGGAAAAAAAAATATGTTGAGATTTCAGGAGACTGTAGTATTTTGGCAGCCTAACAACGCCTTTCATTGAATGTGTCTTTCGTCAGTCTCTGCTTAGGTCTACATCCAGAGGAAACAAAAAATAAAAATAGAATGTAGAACTACTTTACTGTTTCAAGTTTCAGGAAGCTAGCACAAACCGTGTTTGATTTAGAGTTCTAACTGTATCTGTCAATATAGGAGAAAACAGAGTGAAACCTATAATTTCTAACTGTTCCTGCAAACGAATGCTACAACCTAGAAGAACAAAACTTGGGCATCCACGTTTGATTGGTGTACTGATCAATACTTGAAAGAATCATGAAGATTGGATGAAAAGATATATGTTGAGATTTCAGGAGACGGTAGTTTTTTGGAAGCTTAACAACGCCTTTCATTGAAAGTGTTATTCGCCAGTCTCTGCTTAAGGCTACATCAAGATGAAACAAGCCTTAGAGATAGAACGTAGAACTACTTTATTGTGTCAAGTTTCAGGAAGCTAGCACAAACCATGTTTGATTTAGAGTTCGAACTGTATCTGTCAATATAGGAGAAAACAGAGTGAAACCTATAATTTCTAACTGTTCCTGCAAACGAATGCTACAACCTAGAAGAACAAAACTTGGGCATCCACGTTTGATAGGTGTACTGATCAATACTTGAAAGAATCATGAAGATTGCATGAAAAGATATATGTTGAGATTTCAGGAGACGGTAGTTTTTTGGAAGCTTAACAACGCCTTTCATTGAAAGTGTTATTCGCCAGTCTCTGCTTAAGGCTACATCAAGAGCAAACAAACCTTAGAGATAGAACGTAGAACTACTTTATTGTGTCAAGTTTCAAGAAGCTAGCACAAACCATGTTTGATTTAGAGTTCGAACTGCATCTGTCAATATAGGAGAAAAGAGAGTGAAAACTAAAAATTCAAACTGTTACTGCAAACGAATGCTTCAACCTAGGAGAACGAAACTTGAACATCCACGTTTTATTGGTGTACTGCTCATTACTTGAAATTATCATGAAGGTCGGAAAAAATAATATGTTGATATTTCAGGAGACTGTAGTATTTTGGCAGCCTAACAACGCCTTTCATTGAATGTGTCTTTCATCAGTCTCTGCTTAGGTCTACATCCAGAGGAAACAAAAAATAAAAATAGAATGTAGAACTACTTTACTGTTTCAAGTTTCAAGAAGCTAGCACAAACCGTGTTTGATTTAGTGTTCGAACTACATTGTCAATATAGTAGAAAACAGAGTGAAACCTAAAAATTCAAACTGTTACTCCAAAAGAATGCTTCAATCTAGGAGAACTAAACTTTGGCATCCAAGTGGGATTGGTGTACTGATCATTACTTGAAAGTAACATGAAGATTGGATGAAAAAATATATGTTGAGGTTTCAGGAGACTCTAGTGTGTTGGAAGTTTGGCAACCCCTTTCAGTATAAGTGTTATTCGCCAGTCCCAGCTTTAGGATACAAGAGGAAACAAACCTTAGAGATAGATCGTAGAACTACTTTATTGTGTCAAGTTTCAAGAAGCTAGCACAAACCGTGTTTGATTTAGAGTTCTAACTGCATCTGTCAATATAGGAGAAAATAGAGTGAAACCTATAAATTCTAACTGTTCCTGCAAACGAATGCTACAACCTAGAAGAACAAAACTTGGCTATCCACGTTTGATTGGTGTACTGATCAATACTTGAAAGAATCATGAAGATTGGATGAAAAAATATATGTTGAGATTTCAGGAGACGGTAGTTTTTTGGAAGCTTAACAACGCCTTTCATTGAAAGTGTTATTCGCCAGTCTCTGCTTAAGGCTACATCAACAGGAAACAAACCTTAGAGATAGAACGTAGAACTACTTTATTGTGTCAAGTTTCAAGAAGCTAGCACAAACCATGTTTGATTTAGAGTTCGAACTGCATCTGTCAATATAGGAGAAAAGAGAGTGAAAACTAAAAATTCAAACTGTTACTGCAAACGAATGCTTCAACCTAGGAGAACGAAACTTGAACATTCTCGTTTTATTGGTGTACTACTCATTACTTGAAATTATCATGAAGGTCGGAAAAAAATATGTTGAGATTTCAGGAGAATGTAGTATTTTGGCAGCCTAAAAACGCCTTTCATTGAATGTGTCTTTCGTCAGTCTCTACTTAGGTCTACATCCAGAGGAAACAAAAAATAAAAATAGAATGTAGAACTACTTTACTGTTTCAAGTTTCAAGAAGTAGCACAAACCGTGTTTGATTTAGAGTTCGAACAACATTTGTCAATATAGGAGAAAACAGAGTGAAACCTAAAAATTCAAACTGTTACTCCAAAGAATGCTTCAATCTAGGAGTACTAAACTTTGGCATCCAAGTGGATTGGTGTACTGATCATTACTTGAAAGTATCATGAAGATTGGATGAAAAAATATATGTTGAGATTTCAGGAGACTCTAGTGTGTTGGAAGTTTGGCAACCCCTTTCAGTATAAGTGTTATTCGCCAGTCCCAGCTTTAGGATCCAAGAGGAAACAAACCTTAGAGATAGAACGTAGAACTACTTTATTGTGTCAAGTTTCAAGAAGCTAGCACAAACCGTGTTTGATTTAGAGTTCTAACTGCATCTGTCAATATAGGAGAAAACAGAGTGAAACCTATAATTTCTAACTGTTCCTGCAAACGAATGCTACAACCTAGAAGAACAAAACTTGGGCATCCACGTTTGATTGGTGTACTGACCAATACTTGAAAGAATCATGAAGATTGGATGAAAAAATATATGTTGAGATTTCAGGAGACTCTAGTGTTTTGGAAGTTTGGCAACCCCTTTCAGTATAAGTGTTATTCGCCAGTCCCAGCTTTAGGATACAAGAGGAAACAAACCTTAGAGATAGAACGTAGAACTACTTTATTGTGTCAAGTTTCAGGAAGCTAGCACAAACCATGTTTGATTAAGAGTTCGAACTGCATCTGTCAATATAGGAGAAGAGAGTGAAAACTAAAAATTCAAACTGTTACTGCAAACGAATGCTTCAACCTAGGAGAACGAAACTTGAACATCCACGTTTTATTGGTGTACTGCTCATTACTTGAAATTATCTTGAAGGTCGGAAAACAAATATGTTGAGATTTCAGGAGACAGTAGTATTTTGGCAGCCTAACAACGCCTTTCTTTGAATGTGTCTTTCGTCAGTCTCTGCTTCGGTCTACATCCAGAGGAAACAAAAAATAAAAATAGAATGTAGAACTACTTTACTGTTTCAAGTTTCAAGAAGCTAGCACAAACCGTGTTTGATTTAGAGTTCGAACTACATTTGTCAATATAGGAGAAAACAGAGTGAAACCTAAAAATTCAAACTGTTACTCCAAAAGAATGCTTCAATCTAGGAGAACTAAACTTTGGCATCCAAGTGGGATTGGTGTACTGATCATTACTTGAAAGTATCATGAAGATTGGATGAAAAAATATATGTTGAGATTTCAGGAGACTCTAGTGTTTTGGAAGTTTGGCCACCCCTTTCAGTATAAGTGTTATTCGCCATTCCCAGCTTTAGGACACAAGAGGAAAAAACCTTAGAGATAGAACGTAGAACTACTTTATTGTGTCAAGTTTCAAGAAGCTAGCACAAACCGTGTTTGATTTAGAGTTCTAACTGCATCTGTCAATATAGGAGAAAACAGAGTGAAACCTATAATTTCTAACTGTTCCTGCAAACGAATGCTACAACCTAGAAGAACAAAACTTGGGCATCCACGTTTGATTGGTGTACTGATCAATACTTGAAAGAATCATGAAGATTGGATGAAAAAATATATGTTGAGATTTCAGGAGACTGTAGTTTTTTGGAAGCTTAACAACGCCTTTCATTGAAAGTGTTATTCGCCAGTATCTGCTTAAGGCTACATCAAGAGGAAACAAACCTTAGAGATAGAACGTAGAACTACTTTATTGTGTCAAGTTTCAGGAAGCTAGCACAAACCATGTTTGATTTAGAGTTCGAACTGCATCTGTCAATATAGGAGAAAAGAGAGTGAAAACTAAAAATTCAAACTGTTACTGCAAACGAATGCTTCAACCTAGGAGAACGAAACTTGAACATCCACGTTTTATTGGTGTACTGCTCATTACTTGAAATTATCTTGAAGGTCGGAAAAAAAATAAGTTGAGATTTCAGGAGACTGTAGTATTTTGGCAGCCTAACAACGCCTTTCTTTGAATGTGTCTTTCGTCAGTCTCTGCTTCGGTCTACATCCAGAGGAAACAAAAAATAAAAATAGAATGTAGAACTACTTTACTGTTTCAAGTTTCAAGAAGCTAGCACAAACCGTGTTTGATTTAGAGTTCGAACTACATTTGTCAATATAGGAGAAAACAGAGTGAAACCTAAAAATTCAAACTGTTACTCCAAAAGAATGCTTCAATCTAGGAGAACTAAACTTTGGCATCAAAGTGGGATTGGTGTACTGCTCATTACTTGAAAGTATCATGAAGATTGGATGAAAAAATATATGTTGAGATTTCAGGAGACTCTAGTGTGTTGGAAGTTTGGCAACCCCTTTCAGTATAAGTGTTATTCTCCAGTCCCAGCTTTAGGATACAAGAGGAAACAAACCTTAGAGATAGAACGTAGAACTACTTTATTGTGTCAAGTTTCAAGAAGCTAGCACAAACCGTGTTTGATTTAGAGTTCTAACTGCATCTGTCAATATAGGAGAAAACAGAGTGAAACCTATAATTTCTAACTGTTCCTGCAAACGAATGCTACAACCTAGAGGAACAACACTTGGGCATCCACGTTTGATTGGTGTACTGATCAATACTTGAAAGAATCATGAAGATTGGATGAAAAAATATATGTTGAGATTTCAGGAGACGGTAGTTTTTTGGAAGCTTAACAACGCCTTTCATTGAAAGTGTTATTCGCCAGTCTCTGCTTAAGGCTACATCAAGAGGAAACAAACCTTAGAGATAGAACGTAGAACTACTTTATTGTGTCAAGTTTCAAGAAGCTAGCACAAACCATGTTTGATTTAGAGTTCGAACTGCATCTGTCAATATAGGAGAAAAGAGAGTGAAAACTAAAAATTCAAACTGTTAATGCAAACGAATGCTTCAAGCTAGGAGAACGAAACTTGAACATCCACGCTTTATTGGTGTACTGCTCATTACTTGAAGTGATCATGAAGGTCGGAAAAAAAAATATGTTGAGATTTCAGGAGACTGTAGTATTTTGGCAGCCTAACAACGCCTCTCATTGAATGTGTCTTTCGTCAGTCTCTGCTTAGGTCTACATCCAGAGGAAACAAAAAATAAAAATAGAATGTAGAACTACTTTACTGTTTCAAGTTTCAAGAAGCTAGCACAAACCGTGTTTGATATAGAGTTCGAACTACATTTGTCAATATAGGAGAAAACAGAGTGAAACCTAAAAAGTCAAACTGTTACTCCAAAAGAATGCTTCAATCTAGGAGAACCAAACTTTGGCATCCTAGTGGGATTGGTGTACTGATCATTACTTGAAAGTATCATGAAGATTGGATGAAAAAATATATGTTGAGATTTCAGGAGACTCTAGTGTGTTGGAAGTTTGGCAACCCCTTTCACTATAAGTGTTATTCGCCAGTCCCAGCTTTAGGATACAAGAGGAAACAAACCTTAGAGATAGAACGAGGAACTACTTTACTGTGTCAAGTTTCAAGAAGCTAGCACAAACCGTGTTTGATTTAGAGTTCTAACTGCATCTGTCAATATAGGAGAAAACAGAGTGAAACCTATAATTTCTAACTGTTCCTGCAAACGAATGCTACAACCTAGAAGAACAAAACTTGGGCATCCACGTTTGATTGGTGTACTGATCAAAACTTGAAAGAATCATGAAGATTGGATGAAAAAATATATGTTGAGATTTCAGGAGACGGTAGTTTTTTGGAAGCTTAACAACGCCTTTCATTGAAAGTGTTATTCGCCAGTCTCTGCTTAAGGCTACATCAAGAGGACACAAACCTTAGAGATAGAACGTAGAACTACTTTATTGTGTCAAGTTTCAAGAAGCTAGCACAAACCATGTTTGATTTAGAGTTCGAACTGCATCTGTCAATATAGGAAAAAACAGAGTGAAAACTAAAAATTCAAACTGTTACTGCAAACGAATGCTTCAACCTAGGAGAATGGAACTTGAACATACACGTTTTATTGGTGTACTGCTCATTACTTGAAATTATCATGAATTTCGGAAAAAAAATATGTTGAGATTTCAGGAGCCTGTACTATTTTGGCAGCCTAACAATGCCTTTCATTGAATGTGTCTTTCGTCTGTCTCTGCTTAGGTCTACATCCAGAGGAAACAAAAGTAAAAAAAGAATGTAGAACTACTTTACTGTTTCAAGTTTCAAGAAGCTAGCACAAACCGTGTTTGATTAGAGTTTCGAACTCATTTGTCAATATAGGAGAAAACAGAGTGAAACCTAAAAATTCAAACTGTTACTCCAAAAGAATGCTTCAATCTAGGAGAACTAAACTTTGGCATCCAAGTGGGATTGGTGTACTGATCATTACTTGAAAGTATCATGAAGATTGGATGAAAAAATATATGTTGAGATTTCAGGAGACTCTAGTGTGTTGAAAGTTTGGCAACCCCTTTCAGTATAAGTGTTATTCGCCAGTCCCAGCTTTAGGATACAAGAGGAAACAAACCTTAGAGATAGAACGTAGAACTACTTTACTGTGTCAAGTTTCAAGAAGCTAGCACAAACCGTGTTTGATTTAGAGTTCTAACTGCATCTGTCAATATAGGAGAAAACAGAGTGAAACCTATAATTTCTACTGTTCCTGCAAACGAATGCTACAACCTAGAAGAACAAACTTGGGCATCCACGTTTGATTGGTGTACTGATCAATACTTGAAAGAATCATGAAGATTGGATGAAAAATATATGTTGAGATTTCAGGAGACGGTAGTTTTTTGGAAGCTTAACAACGCCTTTCATTGAAAGTGTTATTCGCCAGTCTCTGCTTAAGGCTACATCAAGAGGAAACAAACCTTGAGATAGAACGTAGAACTACTTTATTGTGTCAAGTTTCAAGAAGCTAGCACAAACCATGTTTGATTTAGAGTTCGAACTGCATCTGTCAATATAGGAGAAAAGAGAGTGAAAACTAAAAATTCAATCTGTTAATGCAAACGAATGCTTCAAGCTAGGAGAACGAACTTGAACATCCACGTTTTATTGGTGTACTGCTCATTACTTGAAATGATCATGAAGGTCGGAAAAAAAAATATGTTGAGATTTCAGGAGACTGTAGTATTTTGGCAGCCTAACAACGCCTCTCATTGAATGTGTCTTTCGTCAGGCTCTTGCTTAGGTCTACATCCAGAGGAAACAAAAAATAAAAATAGAATGTAGAACTACTTTACTGTTTCAAGTTTCAAGAAGCTAGCACAAACCGTGTTTCATTTAGAGTTCGAACTACATTTGTCAATATAGGAGAAAACAGAGTGAAACCTAAAAATTCAAAACTGTTACTCCAAAAGAATGCTTCAATCTAGGAGAACTAAACTTTGGCATCCAAGTGGGATTGGTGTACTGACATTACTGAAAGTATCATGAAGATTTGATGAAAAAATATATGTTGAGATTTCAGGAGACTCTAGTGTGTTGGAAGTTGGCAACCCCTTTCAGTATAAGTGTTATTCGCCAGTCCCAGCTTTAGGATACAAGAGGAAACAAACCTTAGAGATAGAACGTAGAACTACTTTATTGTGTCAAGTTTTAAGAAGCTAGCACAAACCGTGTTTGATTTAGAGTTCTAACTGCATCTGTCAATATAGGAGAAAACAGAGTGAACAATATAATTCTAACTGTTCCTGCAAACGAATGCTACAACCTAGAAGAACAAAACTTGGGCATCCACGTTTGATTGGTGTACTGATCAATACTTGAAAGAATCATGAAGATTGGATGAAAAAATATATGTTGAGATTTCAGGAGACGGTAGTTTTTTGGAAGCTTAACAACGCCTTTCATTGAAAGTGTTATTCGCCAGTCTCTGCTTAAGGCTACATCAAGAGGAAACAAACCTTGAGATAGAACGTAGAACTACTTTATTGGGTCAAGTTTCAAGAGCTAGCACAAACCATGTTTGATTTAGAGTTCGAACTGCATCTGTCAATATAGGAGAAAACAGAGTGAAATCTAAAAATTGAAACTGTTACTGCAAACGAATGCTTCAAGCTAGGAGAACGAACTTGAACATCCACGTTTTATTGGTGTACTGCTCATTACTTGAAATGATCATGAAGGTTGGAAAAAAAAATATGTTGAGATTTCAGGAGACTGTAGTATTTTGGCAGCCTAACAACGCCTTTCCTTGAATGTGTCTTTCGTCAGTCTCTGCTTAGGTCTACATCCAGAGGAAACAAAAATAAAAATAGAATGTAGAACTACTTTACTGTTTCAAGTTTCAAGAAGCTAGCACAAACCGTGTTTGATTTAGAGTTCGAACTACATTTGTCAATAAGGAGAAAACAGAGTGAAACCTAAAAATTCAAACTGTTACTCCAAAAAATGCTTCAATGTAGGAGAACTAAACTTTGGCATCCAAGTGGGATTGGTGTACTGATCATTACTTGAAAGTATCATGAAGATCGGATGAAAACATATATGTTGAGATTTCAGGAGACTCTAGTGTGTTGGAAGTTTGCAACCCCTTTCTGTATAAGTGTTATTCGCCAGTCCCAGCTTTAGGATACAAGAGGAATCAAACCTTAGAGATAGAACGTAGAACTACTTTATTGTGTCAAGTTTCAAGAAGCTAGCACAACACGTGTTTGATTTAGAGTTCTAACTGCATCTGTCAATATAGGAGAAAACAGAGTGAAACCTATAATTTCTTAACTGTTCCTGCAAACGAATGCTACAATCTAGAAGAACAAAACTTGGGCATCCACGTTTGATTGGTGTACTGATCAATAATTGAAAGAATCATGAAGATTGGATGAAAAAATATATGTTAGATTTCAGGAGACTGTAGTTTCTTGGTAGCTTAACAACGGCTCTCATTGAAAGTGTTATTCGCCAGTCTCTGCTTAAGGCTACATCAAGAGGAAACAAACCTTAGAGATAGAACGTAGAACTACTTTATTGTGTCAAGTTTCAGGAAGCTAGCACAAACCATGTTTGATTTAGAGTTCGAACTGCATCTGTCAATATAGGAGAAAAGAGGTGAAAACTAAAAATTCAAACTGTTACTGCAAACGAATGCTTCAACCTAGGAGAACGAAACTTGAACATCCACGTTTTATTGGTGTACTGCTCATTACTTGAAATATCATGAAGGTCGGAAAAAATATGTTGAGATTTCAGGAGCCTGTAGTATTTTGGCAGCCTAACAACGCCTTTCATTGAATGTGTCTTTCGTCAGTCTCTGCTTAGGTCTACATCCAGAGGAAACAACAAATAAACATAGAATGTAGAACTACTTTACTGTTTCAAGTTTCAAGAAGCTAGCACAAACCGTGTTTGATTTAGAGTTCGAACTACATTTGTCAATATAGGAGAAAACAGAGTGACACCTAAAATTCAAACTGTTACTCCAAAAGAATGCTTCAATCTAGGAGAACTAAACTTTGGCATCCAAGTGGGATTGGTGTACTGATCATTACTTGAAAGTATCATGAAGATTGGATGAAAAAATATATGTTGAGATTTCAGGAGACTCTAGTGTTTTGGAAGTTTGGCCACCCCTTTCAGTATAAGTGTTATTCGCCATTCCCAGCTTTAGGACACAAGAGGAAAAAACCTTAGAGATAGAAGGTAGAACTACTTTATTGTGTCAAGTTTCAAGAAGCTAGCACAAACCGTGTTTGATTTAGAGTTCTAACTGCATCTGTCAATATAGGAGAAAACAGAGTGAAACCTATAATTTCTAACTGTTCCTGCAAACGAATTCTACAACCTAGAAGAACAAAACTTGGGCATCCACGTTTGATTGGTGTACTGATCAATACTTGAAAGAATCATGAAGATTGGATGAAAAAATATATGTTGAGATTTCAGGAGACTGTAGTTTTTTGGAAGCTTAACAACGCCTTTCATTGAAAGTGTTATTCGCCAGTATCTGCTTAAGCTACATCAAGAGGAAACAAACCTTAGAGATAGAACGTAGAACTACTTTATTGTGTCAAGTTTCAGGAAGCTAGCACAAACCATGTTTGATTTAGAGTTCGAACTGCATCTGTCAATATAGGAGAAAAGAGAGTGAAAACTAAAAATTCAAACTGTTACTGCAAACGAATGCTTCAACCTAGGAGAACGAAACTTGAACATTCACGTTTTATTGGTGTACTGCTCATTACTTGAAATTATCTTGAAGGTTGGAAAAAAATAAGTTGAGATTTCAGGAGACTGTAGTATTTTGGCAGCCTAACAACGCCTTTCTTTGAATGTGTCTTTCGTCAGTCTCTGCTTCGGTCTACATCCAGAGGAAACAAAAAATAAAAATAGAATGTAGAACTACTTTACTGTTTCAAGTTTCAAGAAGCTAGCACAAACCGTGTTTGATTTAGAGTTCGAACTACATTTGTCAATATAGGAGAAAACAGAGTGAAACCTAAAAATTCAAACTGTTACTCCAAAAGAAGCTTCAATCTAGGAGAACTAAACTTTGGCATCCAAGTGGGATTGGTGTACTGCTCATTACTTGAAAGTATCATGAAGATTGGATGAAAAAATATATGTTGAGATTTCAGGAGACTCTAGTGTGTTGGAAGTTTGGCAACCCCATTTCAGTATAAGTGTTATTCGCCAGTCCCAGCTTTAGGATACAAGAGGAAACAAACCTTAGAGATAGAACGTAGCTTAGAGATAGAACGTAGAACTACTTTACTGTGTCAAGTTTCAAGAAGCTAGCACAAACCGTGTTTGATTTAGAGTTCTAACTGCATCTGTCAATATAGGAGAAAACAGAGTGAAACCTATAATTTCTAACTGTTCCTGCAAACGAATGCTAAAACCTAGAAGAACAAAACTTGGGCATCCACGTTTGATTGGTGTACTGATCAATACTTGAAAGAATCATGAAGATTGGATGAAAAAATATATGTTGAGATTTCAGGAGACGGTAGTTTTTGGAAGCTTAACAACGCCTTTCATTGAAAGTGTTATTCGCCAGTCTCTGCTTAAGGCTACATCAAGAGGAAACAAACCTTGAGATAGAACGTAGAACTACTTTATTGTGTCAAGTTTCAAGAAGCTAGCACAAACCATGTTTGATTTAGAGTTCGAACTGCATCTGTCAATATAGGAGAAAAGAGAGTGAAAACTAAAAATTCAATCTGTTAATGCAAACGAATGCTTCAAGCTAGGAGAACGAAACTTGAACATCCACGTTTTATTGGTGTACTGCTCATTACTTGAAATGATCATGAAGGTCGGAAAAAAAAATATGTTGAGATTTCAGGAGACTGTAGTATTTTGGCAGCCTAACAACGCCTCTCATTGAATGTGTCTTTCGTCAGTCTCTGCTTAGGTCTACATCCAGAGGAAACAAAAAATAAAAATAGAATGTAGAACTACTTTACTGTTTCAAGTTTCAAGAAGCTAGCACAAACCGTGTTTCATTTAGAGTTCGAACTACATTTGTCAATATAGGAGAAAACAGAGTGAAACCTAAAAATTCAAACTGTTACTCCAAAAGAATGCTTCAATCTAGGAGAACTAAACTTTGGCATCCAAGTGGGATTGGTGTACTGCTCATTACTTGAAAGTATCATGAAGATTGGATGAAAAAATATATGTTGAGATTTCAGGAGACTCTAGTGTGTTGGAAGTTTGGCAACCCCTTTCAGTATAAGTGTTATTCTCCAGTCCCAGCTTTAGGATACAAGAGGAAACAAACCTTAGAGATAGAACGTAGAACTACTTTATTGTGTCAAGTTTCAAGAAGCTAGCACAAACCGTGTTTGATTTAGAGTTCTAACTGCATCTGTCAATATAGGAGAAAACAGAGTGAAACCTATAATTTCTAACTGTTCCTGCAAACGAATGCTACAACCTAGAGGAACAACACTTGGGCATCCACGTTTGATTGGTGTACTGATCAATACTTGAAAGAATCATGAAGATTTGATGAAAAAATATATGTTGAGATTTCAGGAGACGGTAGTTTTTTGGAAGCTTAACAACGCCTTTCATTGAAAGTGTTATTCGCCAGTCTCTGCTTAAGGCTACATCAAGAGGAAACAAACCTTAGAGATAGAACGTAGAACTACTTTATTGTGTCAAGTTTCAAGAAGCTAGCACAAACCATGTTTGATTTAGAGTTCGAACTGCATCTGTCAATATAGGAGAAAAGAGAGTGAAAACTAAAAATTCAAACTGTTAATGCACACGAATGCTTCAAGCTAGGAGAACGAAACTTGAACATCCACGCATTATTGGTGTACTGCTCATTACTTGAAGTGATCATGAAGGTCGGAAAAAAAAATATGTTGAGATTTCAGGAGACTGTAGTATTTTGGCAGCCTAACAACGCCTCTCATTGAATGTGTCTTTCGTCAGTCTCTGCTTAGGTCTACATCCAGAGGAAACAAAAAATAAAAATAGAATGTAGAACTACTTTACTGTTTCAAGTTTCAAGAAGCTAGCACAAACCGTGTTTGATATAGAGTTCGAATTACATTTCTCAATATAGGAGAAAACAGAGTGAAACCTAAAAATTCAAACTGTTACTCCAAAAGAATGCTTCAATCTAGGAGAACCAAACTTTGGCATCCTAGTGGGATTGGTGTACTGATCATTACTTGAAAGTATCATGAAGATTGGATGAAAAAATATATGTTGAGATTTCAGGAGACTCTAGTGTGTTGGAAGTTTGGCAACCCCTTTCACTATAAGTGTTATTCGCCAGTCCCAGCTTTAGGATACAAGAGGAAACAAACCTTAGAGATAGAACGAGGAACTACTTTACTGTGTCAAGTTTCAAGAAGCTAGCACAAACCGTGTTTGATTTAGAGTTCTAACTGCATCTGTCAATATAGGAGAAAACAGAGTGAAACCTATAATTTCTAACTGTTCCTGCAAACGAATGCTACAACCTAGAAGAACAAAACTTGGGCATCCACGTTTGATTGGTGTACTGATCAAAACTTGAAAGAATCATGAAGATTGGATGAAAAAATATATGTTGAGATTTCAGGAGACGGTAGTTTTTTGGAAGCTTAACAACGCCTTTCATTGAAAGTGTTATTCGCCAGTCTCTGCTTAAGGCTACATCAAGAGGACACAAACCTTAGAGATAGAACGTAGAACTACTTTATTGTGTCAAGTTTCAAGAAGCTAGCACAAACCATGTTTGATTTAGAGTTCGAACTGCATCTGTCAATATAGGAAAAAACAGAGTGAAAACTAAAAATTCAAACTGTTACTGCAAACGAATGCTTCAACCTAGGAGAATGGAACTTGAACATACACGTTTTATTGGTGTACTGCTCATTACTTGAAATTATCATGAATTTCGGAAAAAAAATATGTTGAGATTTCAGGAGCCTGTACTATTTTGGCAGCCTAACAATGCCTTTCATTGAATGTGTCTTTCGTCAGTCTCTGCTTAGGTCTACATCCAGAGGAAACAAAAAGTAAAAAAAGAATGTAGAACTACTTTACTGTTTCAAGTTTCAAGAAGCTAGCAGAAACCGTGTTTGATTTAGAGTTCGAACTCCATTTGTCAATATAGGAGAAAACAGAGTGAAACCTAAAAATTCAAACTGTTACTCCAAAAGAATGCTTCAATCTAGGAGAACTAAACTTTGGCATCCAAGTGGGATTGGTGTACTGATCATTACTTGAAAGTATCATGAAGATTGGATGAAAAAATATATGTTGAGATTTCAGGAGACTCTAGTGTGTTGGAAGTTTGGCAACCCCTTTCAGTATAAGTGTTATTCGCCAGTCCCAGCTTTAGGATACAAGAGGAAACAAACCTTAGAGATAGAACGTAGAACTACTTTACTGTGTCAAGTTTCAAGAAGCTAGCACAAACCGTGTTTGATTTAGAGTTCTAACTGCATCTGTCAATATAGGAGAAAACAGAGTGAAACCTATAATTTCTAACTGTTCCTGCAAACGAATGCTACAACCTAGAAGAACAAAACTTGGGCATCCACGTTTGATTGGTGTACTGATCAATACTTGAAAGAATCATGAAGATTGGATGAAAAAATATATGTTGAGATTTCAGGAGACGGTAGTTTTTTGGAAGCTTAACAACGCCTTTCATTGAAAGTGTTATTCGCCAGTCTCTGCTTAAGGCTACATCAAGAGGAAACAAACCTTGAGATAAAACGTAGAACTACTTTATTGTGTCAAGTTTCAAGAAGCTAGCACAAACCATGTTTGATTTAGAGTTCGAACTGCATCTGTCAATATAGGAGAAAAGAGAGTGAAAACTAAAAATTCAATCTGTTAATGCAAACGAATGCTTCAAGCTAGGAGAACGAAACTTGAACATCCACGTTTTATTGGTGTACTGCTCATTACTTGAAATGATCATGAAGGTCGGAAAAAAAAATATTTTGAGATTTCAGGAGACTGTAGTATTTTGGCAGCCTAACAACGCCTCTCATTGAATGTGTCTTTCGTCCGTCTCTGCTTAGGTCTACATCCAGAGGAAACAAAAAATAAAAATAGAATGTAGAACTACTTTACTGTTTCAAGTTTCAAGAAGCTAGCACAAACCGTGTTTCATTTAGAGTTCGAACTACATTTGTCAATATAGGAGAAAACAGAGTGAAACCTAAAAATTCAAACTGTTACTCCAAAAGAATGCTTCAATCTAGGAGAACTAAACTTTGGCATCCAAGTGGGATTGGTGTACTGATCATTACTTGAAAGTATCATGAAGATTGGATGAAAAAATATATGTTGAGATTTCAGGAGACTCTAGTGTGTTGGAAGTTTGGCAACCCCTTTCAGTATAAGTGTTATTCGCCAGTCCCAGCTTTAGGATACAAGAGGAAACAAACCTTAGAGATAGAACGTAGAACTACTTTATTGTGTCAAGTTTCAAGATGCTAGCACAAACCGTGTTTGATTTAGAGTTCTAACTGCATCTGTCAATATAGGAGAAAACAGAGTGAAAAATATAATTTCTAACTGTTCCTGCAAACGAATGCTACAACCTAGAAGAACAAAACTTGGGCATCCACGTTTGATTGGTGTACTGATCAATACTTGAAAGAATCATGAAGATTGGATGAAAAAATATATGTTGAGATTTCAGGAGACGGTAGTTTTTTGGAAGCTTAACAACGCCTTTCATTGAAAGTGTTATTCGCCAGTCTCTGCTTAAGGCTACATCAAGAGGAAACAAACCTTGAGATAGAACGTAGAACTACTTTATTGGGTCAAGTTTCAAGAAGCTAGCACAAACCATGTTTGATTTAGAGTTCGAACTGCATCTGTCAATATAGGAGAAAACAGAGTGAAATCTAAAAATTCAAACTGTTACTGCAAACGAATGCTTCAAGCTAGGAGAACGAAACTTGAACATCCACGTTTTATTGGTGTACTGCTCATTACTTGAAATGATCATGAAGGTTGGAAAAAAAAATATGTTGAGATTTCAGGAGACTGTAGTATTTTGGCAGCCTAACAACGCCTTTCATTGAATGTGTCTTTCGTCAGTCTCTGCTTAGGTCTACATCCAGAGGAAACAAAAAATAAAAATAGAATGTAGAACTACTTTACTGTTTCAAGTTTCAAGAAGCTAGCACAAACCGTGTTTGATTTAGAGTTCGAACTACATTTGTCAATATAGGAGAAAACAGAGTGAAACCTAAAAATTCAAACTGTTACTCCAAAAGAATGCTTCAATCTAGCAGAACTAAACTTTGGCATCCAAGTGGGATTGGTGTACTGATCATTACTTGAAAGTATCATGAAGATCGGATGAAAACATATATGTTGAGATTTCAGGAGACTCTAGTGTGTTGGAAGTTTGGCAACCCCTTTCTGTATAAGTGTTATTCGCCAGTCCCAGCTTTAGGATACAAGAGGAATCAAACCTTAGAGATAGAACGTAGAACTACTTTATTGTGTCAAGTTTCAAGAAGCTAGCACAAACCGTGTTTGATTTAGAGTTCTAACTGCATCTGTCAATATAGGAGAAAACAGAGTGAAACCTATAATTTCTAACTGTTCCTGCAAACGAATGCTACAATCTAGAAGAACAAAACTTGGGCATCCACGTTTGATTGGTGTACTGATCAATAATTGAAAGAATCATGAAGATTGGATGAAAAAATATATGTTGAGATTTCAGGAGACTGTAGTTTCTTGGTAGCTTAACAACGGCTCTCATTGAAAGTGTTATTCGCCAGTCTCTGCTTAAGGCTACATCAAGAGGAAACAAACCTTAGAGATAGAACGTAGAACTACTTTATTGTGTCAAGTTTCAGGAAGCTAGCACAAACCATGTTTGATTTAGAGTTCGAACTGCATCTGTCAATATAGGAGAAAAGAGTTTGAAAACTAAAAATTCAAACTGTTACTGCAAACGAATGCTTCAACCTAGGAGAACGAAACTTGAACATCCACGTTTTATTGGTGTACTGCTCATTACTTGAAATTATCATGAAGGTCGGAAAAAAATATGTTGAGATTTCAGGAGCCTGTAGTATTTTGGCAGCCTAACAACGCCTTTCATTGAATGTGTCTTTCGTCAGTCTCTGCTTAGGTCTACATCCAGAGGAAACAACAAATAAACATAGAATGTAGAACTACTTTACTGTTTCAAGTTTCAAGAAGCTAGCACAAACCGTGTTTGAATTAGAGTTCGAACTACATTTGTCAATATAGGAGAAAACAGAGTGAAACCTAAAAATTCAAACTGTTACTCCAAAAGAATGCTTCAATCTAGGAGAACTAAACTTTGGCATCCAAGTGGGATTGGTGTACTGATCATTACTTGAAAGTATCATGAAGATTGGATGAAAAAATATATGTTGAGATTTCAGGAGACTCTAGTGTTTTGGAAGTTTGGCCACCCCTTTCAGTATAAGTGTTATTCGCCATTCCCAGCTTTAGGACACAAGAGGAAAAAACCTTAGAGATAGAACGTAGAACTACTTTATTGTGTCAAGTTTCAAGAAGCTAGCACAAACCGTGTTTGATTTAGAGTTCTAACTGCATCTGTCAATATAGGAGAAAACAGAGTGAAACCTATAATTTCTAACTGTTCCTGCAAACGAATGCTACAACCTAGAAGAACAAAACTTGGGCATCCACGTTTGATTGGTGTACTGATCAATACTTGAAAGAATCATGAAGATTGGATGAAAAAATATATGTTGAGATTTCAGGAGACTGTAGTTTTTTGGAAGCTTAACAACGCCTTTCATTGAAAGTGTTATTCGCCAGTATCTGCTTAAGGCTACATCAAGAGGAAACAAACCTTAGAGATAGAACGTAGAACTACTTTATTGTGTCAAGTTTCAGGAAGCTAGCACAAACCATGTTTGATTTAGAGTTCGAACTGCATCTGTCAATATAGGAGAAAAGAGAGTGAAAACTAAAAATTCAAACTGTTACTGCAAACGAATGCTTCAACCTAGAAGAACGAAACTTGAACATCCACGTTTTATTGGTGTACTGCTCATTACTTGAAATTATCTTGAAGGTCGGAAAAAAAATAAGTTGAGATTTCAGGAGACTGTAGTATTTTGGCAGCCTAACAACGCCTTTCTTTGAATGTGTCTTTCGTCAGTCTCTGCTTCGGTCTACATCCAGAGGAAACAAAAAATAAAAATAGAATGTAGAACTACTTTACTGTTTCAAGTTTCAAGAAGCTAGCACAAACCGTGTTTGATTTAGAGTTCGAACTACATTTGTCAATATAGGAGAAAACAGAGTGAAACCTAAAAATTCAAACTGTTACTCCAAAAGAATGCTTCAATCTAGGAGAACTAAACTTTGGCATCCAAGTGGGATTGGTGTACTGATCATTACTTGAAAGTATCATGAAGATTGGATGAAAAATATATGTTGAGATTTCAGGAGACTCTAGTGTGTTGGAAGTTTGGCAACCCCTTTCAGTATAAGTGTTATTCTCCAGTCCCAGCTTTAGGATACAAGAGGAAACACACCTTAGAGATAGAACGTAGAACTACTTTATTGTGTCAAGTTTCAAGAAGCTAGCACAAACCGTGTTTGATTTAGAGTTCTAACTGCATCTGTCAATATAGGAGAAAACAGAGTGAAACCTATAATTTCTAACTGTTCCTGCAAACGAATGCTACAACCTAGAGGAACAACACTTGGGCATCCACGTTTGATTGGTGTACTGATCAATACTTGAAAGAATCATGAAGATTTGATGAAAAAATATATGTTGAGATTTCAGGAGACGGTAGTTTTTTGGAAGCTTAACAACGCCTTTCATTGAAAGTGTTATTCGCCAGTCTCTGCTTAAGGCTACATCAAGAGGAAACAAACCTTAGAGATAGAACGTAGAACTACTTTATTGTGTCAAGTTTCAAGAAGCTAGCACAAACCATGTTTGATTTAGAGTTCGAACTGCATCTGTCAATATAGGAGAAAAGAGAGTGAAAACTAAAAATTCAAACTGTTAATGCAAACGAATGCTTCAAGCTAGGAGAACGAAACTTGAACATCCACGCTTTATTGGTGTACTGCTCATTACTTGAAGTGATCATGAAGGTCGGAAAAAAAAATATGTTGAGATTTCAGGAGACTGTAGTATTTTGGCAGCCTAACAACGCCTCTCATTGAATGTGTCTTTCGTCAGTCTCTGCTTAGGTCTACATCCAGAGGAAACAAAAAATAAAAATAGAATGTAGAACTACTTTACTGTTTCAAGTTTCAAGAAGCTAGCACAAACCGTGTTTGATTTAGAGTTCGAACTACATTTGTCAATATAGGAGAAAACAGAGTGAAACCTAAAATTCAAACTGTTACTCCAAAAGAATGCTTCAATCTTGGAGAACTAAACTTTGGCATCCAAGTGGGATTGGTGTACTGATCATTACTTGAAAGTATCATGAAGATTGGATGAAAAAATATATGTTGAGATTTCAGGAGACTCTAGTGTGTTGGAAGTTTGGCAACCCCTTTCAGTATAAGTGTTATTCTCCAGTCCCAGCTTTAGGATCCAAGAGGAAACAAACCTTAGAGATAGAACGTAGAACTACTTTATTGTGTCAAGTTTCAAGAAGCTAGCACAAACCGTGTTTGATTTAGAGTTCTAACTGCATCTGTCAATATAGGAGAAAACAGAGTGAAAAATATAATTTCTAACTGTTCCTGCAAACGAATGCTACAACCTAGAAGAACAAAACTTGGGCATCCACGTTTGATTGGTGTACTGATCAATACTTGAAAGAATGAAGAAGATTGGATGAAAAAATATATGTTGAGATTTCAGGAGACGGTAGTTTTTTGGAAGCTTAACAACGCCTTTCATTGAAAGTGTTATTCGCCAGTCTCTGCTTAAGGCTACATCAAGAGGAAACAAACCTTGAGATAGAACGTAGAACTACTTTATTGTGTCAAGTTTCAGGAAGCTAGCACAAACCATGTTTGATTTAGAGTTCGAACTGCATCTGTCAATATAGGAGAAAAGAGAGTGAAAACTAAAAATTCAAACTGTTAATGCAAACGAATGCTTCAAGCTAGGAGAACGAAACTTGAACATCCACGTTTTATTGGTGTACTGCTCATTACTTGAAATGATCATGAAGGTCGGAAAAAAAAATATGTTGAGATTTCAGGAGACTGTAGTATTTTGGCAGCCTAACAACGCCTCTCATTGAATGTGTCTTTCGTCAGTCTCTGCTTAGGTCTACATCCAGAGGAAACAAAAAATAAAAATAGAATGTAGAACTACTTTACTGTTTCAAGTTTCAAGAAGCTAGCACAAACCGTGTTTGATTTAGAGTTCGAACTACATTTGTCAATATAGGAGAAAACAGAGTGAAACCTAAAAATTCAAACTGTTACTCCAAAAGAATGCTTCAATCTAGGAGAACCAAACTTTGGCATCCTAGTGGGATTGGTGTACTGATCATTACTTGAAAGTATCATGAAGATTGGATGAAAAAATATATGTTGAGATTTCAGGAGACTCTAGTGTGTTGGAAGTTTGGCAACCCCTTTCACTATAAGTGTTATTCGCCAGTCCCAGCTTTAGGATACAAGAGGAAACAAACCTTAGAGATAGAACGAGGAACTACTTTACTGTGTCAAGTTTCAAGAAGCTAGCACAAACCGTGTTTGATTTAGAGTTCTAACTGCATCTGTCAATATAGGAGAAAACAGAGTGAAACCTATAATTTCTAACTGTTCCTGCAAACGAATGCTACAACCTAGAAGAACAAAACTTGGGCATCCACGTTTGATTGGTGTACTGATCAAAACTTGAAAGAATCATGAAGATTGGATGAAAAAATATATGTTGAGATTTCAGGAGACGGTAGTTTTTTGGAAGCTTAACAACGCCTTTCATTGAAAGTGTTATTCGCCAGTCTCTGCTTAAGGCTACATCAAGAGGACACAAACCTTAGAGATAGAACGTAGAACTACTTTATTGTGTCAAGTTTCAGGAAGCTAGCACAAACCATGTTTGATTTAGAGTTCGAACTGCATCTGTCAATATAGGAGAAAACAGAGTGAAAACTAAAAATTCAAACTGTTACTGCAAACGAATGCTTCAACCTAGGAGAATGGAACTTGAACATACACGTTTTATTGGTGTACTGCTCATTACTTGAAATTATCATGAATTTCGGAAAAAAAATATGTTGAGATTTCAGGAGCCTGTACTATTTTGCCAGCCTAACAATGCCTTTCATTGAATGTGTCTTTCGTCAGTCTCTGCTTAGGTCTACATCCAGAGGAAACAAAAAGTAAAAAAAGAATGTAGAACTACTTTACTGTTTCAAGTTTCAAGAAGCTAGCACAAACCATGTTTGATTTAGAGTTCGAACTGCATCTGTCAATATAGGAGAAAAGAGAGTGAAAACTAAAAATTCAATCTGTTAATGCAAACGAATGCTTCAAGCTAGGAGAACGAAACTTGAACATCCACGTTTTATTGGTGTACTGCTCATTACTTGAAATGATCATGAAGGTCGGAAAAAAAAATATGTTGAGATTTCAGGAGACTGTAGTATTTTGGCAGCCTAACAACGCCTCTCATTGAATGTGTCTTTCGTCAGTCTCTGCTTAGGTCTACATCCAGAGGAAACAAAAAATAAAAATAGAATGTAGAACTACTTTACTGTTTCAAGTTTCAAGAAGCTAGCACAAACCGTGTTTCATTTAGAGTTCGAACTACATTTGTCAATATAGGAGAAAACAGAGTGAAACCTAAAAATTCAAACTGTTACTCCAAAAGAATGCTTCAATCTAGGAGAACTAAACTTTGGCATCCAAGTGGGATTGGTGTACTGATCATTACTTGAAAGTATCATGAAGATTGGATGAAAAAATATATGTTGAGATTTCAGGAGACTCTAGTGTGTTGGAAGTTTGGCAACCCCTTTCAGTATAAGTGTTATTCGCCAGTCCCAGCTTTAGGATACAAGAGGAAACAAACCTTAGAGATAGAACGTAGAACTACTTTATTGTGTCAAGTTTCAAGAAGCTAGCACAAACCGTGTTTGATTTAGAGTTCTAACTGTATCTGTCAATATAGGAGAAAACAGAGTGAAACCTATAATTTCTAACTGTTCCTGCAAACGAATGCTACAACCTAGAAGAACAAAACTTGGGCATCCACGTTTGATTGGTGTACTGATCAATAATTGAAAGAATCATGAAGATTGGATGAAAAGATATATGTTGAGATTTCAGGAGACGGTAGTTTTTTGGAAGCTTAACAACGCCTTTCATTGAAAGTGTTATTCGCCAGTCTCTGCTTAAGGCTACATCAAGAGGAAACAAACCTTAGAGATAGAACGTAGAACTACTTTATTGTGTCAAGTTTCAAGAAGCTAGCACAAACCATGTTTGATTTAGAGTCGAACTGCATCTGTCAATATAGGAGAAAACAGAGTGAAAACTAAAAATTCAAACAGTTACTGCAAACGAATGCTTCAACCTAGGAGAACGAAACTTGAACATCCACGTTTTATTGGTGTACTGCTCATTACTTGAAATTATCATGAAGGTCGGAAAAAATAATATGTTGATATTTCAGGAGACTGTAGTATTTTGGCAGCCTAACAACGCCTTTCATTGAATGTGTCTCTCATCAGTCTCTGCTTAGGTCTACATCCAGAGGAAACAAAAAATAAAAATAGAATGTAGAACTACTTTACTGTTTCAAGTTTCAAGAAGCTAGCACAAACCGTGTTTGATTTAGAGTTCGAACTACATTGTCAATATTGGAGAAAACAGAGTGAAACCTAAAAATTCAAACTGTTACTCCAAAAGAATGCTTCAATCTAGGAGAACTAAACTTTGGCATCCAAGTAGGATTGGTGTACTGATCATTACTTGAAAGTATCATGAAGATTGGATGAAAAAATATATGTTGAGATTTCAGGAGACTCTAGTGTGTTGGAAGTTTGGCAACCCCTTTCAGTATAAGTGTTATTCGCCAGTCCCAGCTTTAGGATACAAGAGGAAACAAACCTTAGAGATAGAACGTAGAACTACTTTATTGTGTCAAGTTTCAAGAAGCTAGCACAAACCGTGTTTGATTTAGAGTTCTAACTGCATCTGTCAATATAGGAGAAAATAGAGTGAAACCTATAAATTCTAACTGTTCCTGCAAACGAATGCTACAACCTAGAAGAACAAAACTTGGCTGTCCACGTTTGATTTTTGTACTGATCAATACTTGAAAGAATCATGAAGATTTGATGAAAAAATATATGTTGAGATTTCAGGAGACGGTAGTTTTTTGGAAGCTTAACAACGCCTTTCATTGAAAGTGTTATTCGCCAGTCTCTGCTTAAGGCTACATCAAGAGGAAACAAACCTTAGAGATAGAACGTAGAACTACTTTATTGTGTCAAGTTTCAGGAAGATAGCACAAACCATGTTTGATTTAGAGTTCGAACTGCATCTGTCAATATAGGAGAAAAGAGAGTGAAAACTAAAAATTCAAACTGTTACTGCAAACGAATGCTTCAACCTAGGAGAACGAAACTTGAACATCCACGTTTTATTGGTGTACTGCTCATTACTTGAAATTATCATGAAGGTCGGAAAAAAAAATATGTTGAGATTTCAGGAGACTGTAGTATTTTGGCAGCCTAACAACGCCTTTCATTGAATGTGTCTTTCGTCAGTCTCTGCTTAGGTCTACATCCAGAGGAAACAACAAATAAATATAGAATGTAGAACTACTTTACTGTTTCAAGTTTCAAGAAGCTAGCACAAACCGTGTTTGATTTAGAGTTCGAACTACATTTGTCAATATAGGAGAAAACAGAGTGAAACCTAAAAATTCAAACTGTTACTCCAAAAGAATGCTTCAATCTAGGAGAACTAAACTTTGGCATCCAAGTGGGATTGGTGTACTGATCATTACTTGAAAGTATCATGAAGATTGGATGAAAAAATATATGTTGAGATTTCAGGAGACTCTAGTGTTTTGGAAGTTTGGCAACCCCTTTCAGTATAAGTGTTATTCGCCAGTCCCAGCTTTAGGATACAAGAGGAAACAAACCTTAGAGATAGAACGTAGAACTACTTTATTGTGTCAAGTTTCAAGAAGCTAGCACAAACCGTGTTTGATTTAGAGTTCTAAATGCATCTGTCAATATAGGAGAAAACAGAGTGAAACCTATAATTTCTAACTGTTCCTGCAAACGAATGCTACAACCTAGAAGAACAAAACTTGGGCATCCACGTTTGATTGGTGTACTGATCAATACTTGAAAGAATCATGAAGATTGGATGAAAAAATATATGTTGAGATTTCAGGAGACGTTAGTTTTTTGGAAGCTTAACAACGCCTTTCATTCAAAGTGTTATTCGCCAGTCTCTGCTTAAAGCTACATCAAGAGGAAACAAACCTTAGAGATAGAACGTAGAACTCCTTTATTGTGTCAAGTTTCAAGAAGCTATCACAAACCATGTTTGATTTAGAATTCGAACTGCATCTGTCAATATAGGAGAAAAGAGAGTGAAAACTAAAAATTCAAACTGTTACTGCAAACGAATGCTTCAACCTAGGAGAACGAAACTTGAACATCCACGTTTTATTGGTGTACTGCTCATTACTTGAAATTATCATGAAGGTCGGAAAAAAAAATATGTTGAGATTTCAGGAGACTGTAGTATTTTGGCAGCCTAACAACGCCTTTCATTGAATGTGTCTTTCGTCAGTCTCTGCTTAGGTCTACATCGAGAGGAAACAAAAAATAAAAATAGAATGTAGAACTACTTTACTGTTTCAAGTTTCAAGAAGCTAGCACAAACCGTGTTTGAATTGGAGTTCGAACTACATTTGTCAATATACGAGCAATCAGAGTGAAACCTAAAAATTCTAACTGTTACTCCAAAAGAATGCTTCAATCTAGGAGAACTAAACATTGGCACCCAAGTGGGATTGGTGTACTCCTCATTAGTTGAAAGTATCATGAAGATTGGATGAAAAAATATATGTTGAGGTTTCAGGAGACTCTAGTGTGTTGGAAGTTTGGCAACCCCTTTCAGTATAAGTGTTATTCGCCAGTCCCAGCTGTAGGATCCAAGAGGAAACAAACCTTAGAGATAGAACGTAGAACTACTTTATTGTGTCAAGTTTCAAGAAGCTAGCACAAACCGTGTTTGATTTAGAGTTCTAACTGCATCTGTCAATATAGGAGAAAACAGAGTGAAACCTATAATTTCTAACTGTTCCTGCAAACGAATGCTGCAACCTAGAAGAACAAAACTTGGGCATCCACGTTTGATTGGTGTACTGATCAATACTTGAAAGAATCATGAAGATTGGATGAAAAAATATATGTTGAGATTTCAGGAGAAAGTAGTTTTTTGGAAGCTTAACAACGCCTTTCATTGAAAGTGTTATTCGCCAGTCTCTGCTTAAGGCTACATCAAGAGGAAACAAACCTTAGAGATAGAACGTAGAACTACTTTATTGTGTCAAGTTTCAAGAAGCTAGCACAAACCATGTTTGATTTAGAGTTCGAACTGCATCTGGCAATATAGGAGAAAAGAGAGTGAAAACTAAAAATTCAAACTGTTACTGCAAACGAATGCTTCAACCTAGGAGAACGAAACTTGAACATCCACGTTTTATTGGTGTACTGCTCATTACTTGAAATTATCATGAAGGTCGGAAAAAAAAATATGTTGATATTTCAGGAGACTGTAGTATTTTGGCAGCCTAACAACACCTTTCATTAAATGTGTCTTTCGTCAGTCTCTGCTTAGGTCTACATCCAGAGGAAACAAAAAATAAAAATAGAATGTAGAACTACTTTACTCTTTCAAGTTTCAAGAAGCTAGCACAAACCGTGTTTGATTTAGAGTTCGAACTACATTGTCAATATAGGAGAAAACAGAGTGAAACCTAAAAATTCAAACTGTTACTCCAGAAGAATGCTTCAATCTAGGAGAACTAAACTTTGGCATGCAAGTGGGATTGGTGTACTGATCATTACTTGAAAGTATCATGAAGATTGGATGAAAAAATATATGTTGAGATTTCAGGGGACTCTAGTGTTTTGGAAGTTTGGCAACCCCTTTCAGTATAAGTGTTATTCGCCAGTCCCAGCTTTAGGATCCAAGAGGAAACAAACCTTAGAGATAGAACGTAGAACTACTTTATTGTGTCAAGTTTCAAGAAGCTAGCACAAACCGTGTTTTATTTAGAGTTCTAACTGCATCTGTCAATATAGGAGAAAACAGAGTGAAACCTATAATTTCTAACTGTTCCTGCAAACGAATGCTACAACCTAGAAGAACAAAACTTGGGCATCCACCTTTGATTGGTGTACTGATCAATACTTGAAAGAATCATGAAGATTGGATGAAAAAATATATGTTGAGATTTCAAGAGACGGTAGTTTTTTGGAAGCTTAACAACGCCTTTCATTGAAAGTGTTATTCGCCAGTCTCTGCTTAAGGCTACATCAAGAGAAAACAAACCTTAGAGATAGAACGTAGAACTACTTTATTGTGTCAAGTTTCATGAAGCTAGCACAAACCATGTTTGATTTAGAGTTCGAACTGCATCTGTCAATATAGGAGAAAACAGAGTGAAAACTAAAAATTCAAACTGTTACTGCAAACGAATGCTTCAACCTAGGAGAACGAAACTTGAACATCCACGTTTTATTGGTGTACTGCTGATTACTTGAAATCATCATGAAGGTCGGAAAAAAAAATATGTTGAGATTTCAGGAGACTGTATTATTTTGGCAGCCTAACAACGCCTTTCATTGAATGTGTCTTTCGTGAGTCTCTGCTTAGGTCTACATCCAGAGGAAACAAAAAATAAAAATAGAATGTAGAACTACTTTACTGTTTCAAGTTTCAAGAAGCTAGCACAAACCTTGTTTGATTTAGAGTTCGAACTACATTTGTCAATATAGGAGAAAACAGAGTGAAACCTAAACATTCAAACTGTTTCTCCAAAGAATGCTTCAATCTAGGAGAACTAAACTTTGGCATCCAAGTGGATTGGTGTACTGATCATTACTGGAAAGTACCATGAAGATTGGATGAAAAAATATATGTTGAGATTTCATTAGACTCTAGTGTTTTGGAAGTTTGGCACCCCTTTCAGTATAAGTGTTATTCGCCAGTCCCAGCTTTAGGATCCAAGAGGAAACAAACCTTAGAGATAGAACGTAGAACTACATTATTATGTCAAGTTTCAAGAAGCTAGCACAAACCGTGTTTGATTTAGAGTTCTAACTGCATCTGTCAATATAGGAGAAAACAGAGTGAAACCTATAATTTCTAACTGTTCCTGCAAACGAATGCTACAACCTAGAAGAACAAAACTTGGGCATCCACGTTTGATTGGTGTACTGATCAATACTTGAAAGAATCATGAAGATTGGATGAAAAAATATATGTTGAGATTTCAAGAGACTGTAGTTTTTTGGTAGCTTAACAACGCCTTTCATTGAAAGTGTTATTCGCCAGTCTCTGCTTAAGGCTACATCAAGAGAAAACAAACCTTAGAGATAGAACGTAGAACTACTTTATTGTGTCAAGTTTCAAGAAGCTAGCACAAACCATGTTTGATTTAGAGTTCGAACTGCATCTGTCAATATAGGAGAAAAGAGAGTGAGAACTAAAAATTCAAACTGTTACTGCAAATGAATGCTTCAACCTAGGAGAACGAAACTTGAACATCCACGTTTTATTGGTGTACTGCTCATTTCTTGAAATTATCATGAAGGTCGGAAGAAAAAATATGTTGAGATTTCAGGAGACTGTAGTATTTTGGCAGCCTAACAACGCCTTTCATTGAATGTGTCTTTCGTCAGTCTCTGCTTAGGTCTACATCCAGAGGAAACAACAAATAAATATAGAATGTAGAACTACTTTACTGTTTCAAGTTTCAAGAAGCTAGCACAAACCGTGTTTGATTTAGAGTTCGAACTACATTTGTCAATATAGGAGAAAACAGAGTGAAACCTAAAAATTCAAACTGTTACTCCAAAAGAATGCTTCAATCTAGGAGAACTAAACTTTGGCATCCAAGTGGGATTGGTGTACTGATCATTACTTGAAAGTATCATGAAGATTGGATGAAAAAATATATGTTGAGATTTCAGGAGACTATAGTGTGTTGGAAGTTTGGCAACCCCTTTCAGTATAAGTGTTATTCGCCAGTCCCAGCTTTAGGATACAAGAGGAAACAAACCTTAGAGATAGAACGTAGAACTACTTTATTGTGTCAAGTTTCATGAAGCTAGCACAAACCGTGTTTGATTTAGAGTTCTAACTGCATCTGTCAATATTGGAGAAAAGAGAGTGAAACCTATAATTTCTAACTCTTCCTGCAAACGAATGCTACAACCTAGAAGAACAAAACTTGGGCATCCGCGTTTGATTGGTGTACTAATCAATACTTGAAAGAATCATGAAGATTGGATGAAAAAATATATGTTGAGATTTCAGGAGACGGTAGTTTTTTGGAAGCTTAACAACGGCTTTCATTGAAAGTGTTATTCGCCAGTCTCTGCTTAAGGGTACATCAAGAGGAAACAAACCTTAGAGATAGAACGTAGAACTACTTTATTGTGTCAAGTTTCAAGAAGCTAGCACAAACCATGTTTGATTTAGAGTTCGAACTGCATCTGTCAATATAGGAGAAAACAGAGTGAAAACTAAAAATTCAAACTGTTACTGCAAACGAATGCTTCAACCTAGGAGAACGAAACTTGAACATCCACGTTTTATTGGTGTACTGCTCATTACTTGAAATTATCATGAAGGTCGGAAAAAAAAATATGTTGAGATTTCAGGAGCCTGTAGTATTTTGGCAGCCTAACAACGCCTTTCATTGAATGTGTCTTTCGTCAGTGTCTGCTTAGGTCTACATCCAGAGGAAACAAAAAATAAAAATAGAATGTAGAACTACTTTACTGTTTCAAGATTCAAGAAGCTAGCACAAACCGTGTTTGATTTAGAGTTCGAACTACATTTGTCAATATAGGAGAAAACAGACTGAAACCTAACAATTCAAACTGTTACTCCAAAAGAATGCTTCAATCTAGGAGAACTAAGCTTTGGCATCCAAGTGGGATTGGTGTACTGATCATTACTTGAAAGAATCATGAAGATTGGATGAAAAAATATATGTTGAGATTTCACGAGACTCTAGTGTGTTGGAAGTTTGGCAACCCCTTTCAGTATAAGTGTTATTCGCCAGTCCCAGCTTTAGGATACAAGAGGAAAGAAACCTTAGAGATAGAACGTAGAACTACTTTATTGTGTCAAGTTTCAAGAAGCTAGCACAAACCGTGTTTGATTTAGAGTTCTAACTGCATCTGTCAATATAGGAGAAAACAGAGTGAAAACTAAAAATTCAAGCTGTTACTGCAAACGAATGCTTCAACCTAGGAGAACAAAACTTGAACATCCACGTTTTATTGGTGTACTGCTCATTACTTGAAATTATTATGAAGGTCGGAAAAAAAAATATGTAGAGATTTCAGGAGACTGTAGTATTTTGGCAGCCTAACAACGCCTTTCATTGAATGTGTCTTTCGTCAGTCTCTGCTTAGGTCTACATCCAGAGGAAACAAAAAATAAAAATAGAATGTAGAACTACTTTACTGTTTCAAGTTTCAAGAAGCTAGCACAAACCGTGTTTGATTTAGAGTTCGAACTACATTTGTCAATATAGGAGAAAACAGAGTGAAACCTAAAAATTCAAACTGTTAATCCAAAAGAATGCTTCAATCTAGGAGAACTAAACTTTGGCATCCAAGTGGGATTGGTGTACTGATCATTACTTGAAAGTATCATGAAGATTGGATGAAAAAATATATGTTGAGATTTCAGGAGACTCTAGTGTTTAGGAAGTTTGGCAACCCCTTTCAGTATAAGTGTTATTCGCCAGTCCCAGCTTTAGGATACAAGAGGAAACAAACCTTAGAGATAGAACGTAGAACTACTTTATTGTGTCAAGTTTCAAGAAGCTAGCACAAACCGTGTTTGATTTAGAGTTCTAAATGCATCTGTCAATATAGGAGAAAACAGAGTGAAAACTAAAAATTCAAAATGTTACTGCAAACGAAAGCTTCAACCTAGGAGAACGAAACTTGAAAATCCACGTTTTATTGGTGTACTGCTCATTACTTGAAATGATCATGAATGTCGCAAAAAAAAATATGTTGAGATTTCAGGAGCCTGTAGTATTTTGGCAGCCTAACAACGCCTTTCATTGAATGTGTCTTTCGTCAGTGTCTGCTTAGGTCTACATCCAGAGGAAACAAAAAATAAAAATAGAATGTAGAACTACTTTACTGTTTCAAGATTCAAGAAGCTAGCACAAACCGTGTTTGATTAAGAGTTCGAACTACATTTGTCAATATAGGAGAAAACAGACTGAAACCTAACAATTCAAACTGTTACTCCAAAAGAATGCTTCAATCTAGGAGAACTAATCTTTGGCATCCAAGTGGGATTGGTGTACTGATCATTACTTGAAAGTATCATGAAGATTGGATGAAAAAGTATATGTTGAGATTTCAGGAGACTCTAGTGTGTTGGAAGTTTGGCAACCCCTTTCAGTATAAGTGTTATTCGCCAGTCCCAGCTTTAGGATACAAGAGGAAACAAACCTTAGAGATAGAACGTAGAACTACTTTATTGTGTCAAGTTTCAAGAAGCTAGCACAAACCGTGTTTGATTTAGAGTTCTAACTGCATCTGTCAATATAGGAGAAAACAGAGTGAAACCTATAATTTCTAACTGTTCCTGCAAACGAATGCTACAACCTAGAAGAACAAAACTTGGGCATCCACGTTTGATTGGTGTACTGATCAATACTTGAAAGAATCATGAAGATTGGATGAAAAAATATATGTTGAGATTTCAGGAGACGGTAATTTTTTGGAAGCTAAACAACGCCTTTCATTGAAAGTGTTATTCGCCAGTCTCTGCTTAAGGCTACATCAAGAGGAAACAAACCTTAGAGATAGAACCTAGAACTACTTTATTGTGTCAAGTTTCAAGAAGTTAGCACAAACCATGTTTGATTTAGAGTTCGAACTGCATCTGTCAATATAGGAGAAAACAGAGTGAAAACTAAAAATTCAAGCTGTTACAGCAAACGAATGCTTCAACCTAGGAGAACGAAACTTGAACATCCACGTTTTATTGGTGTACTGCTCATTACTTGAAATTATCATTAAGGTCGGAAAAAAAAATATGTAGAGATTTCAGGAGACTGTAGTATTTTGGCAGCCTAACAACGCCTTTCATTGAATTTGTCTTTCGTCAGTCTCTGCTTAGGTCTACATCCAGAGGAAACAAAAAATAAAAATAGAATGTAGAACTACTTTACTGTTTCAAGTTTCAAGAAGCTAGCACAAACCGTGTTTGATTTAGAGTTCGAACTACATTTGTCAATATAGGAGAAAACAGAGTGAAACCTAAAAATTCAAACTGTTAATCCAAAAGAATGCTTCAATCTAGGAGAACTAAACTTTGGCATCCAAGTGGGATTGGTGTACTGATCATTACTTGAAAGTATCATGAAGATTGGATGAAAAAATATATGTTGAGATTTCAGGAGACTCTAGTGTTTAGGAAGTTTGGCAACCCCTTTCAGTATAAGTGTTATTCGCCAGTCCCAGCTTTAGGATACAAGAGGAAACAAACCTTAGAGATAGAACGGAGAACTACTTTATTGTGTCAAGTTTCAAGAAGCTAGCACAAACCATGTTTGATTTAGAGTTTGAACTGCATCTGTCAATATAGGAGAAAACAGAGTGAAAACTAAAAATTCAAACTGTTACTGCAAACGAAAGCTTCAACCTAGGAGAACGAAACTTGAACATCCACGTTTTATTGGTGTACTGCTCATTACTTGAAATGATCATGAATGTCGCAAAAAAAATATGTTGAGATTTCAGGAGACTGTAGAATTTTGGCAGCCTAACAACGCCTTTCATTGAATATGTCTTTCCTCAGTCTCTGCTTAGGTCTACATCCAGAGGAAACAAAAAATAAAAATAGAATGTAGAACTACTTTACTGTTTCAAGTTTCAAGAAGCTAGCACAAACCGTGTTTGATTTAGAGTTCGAACTACATTTGTCAATATAGGAGAAAACAGAGTGAAACCTAACAATTCAAACTGTTACTCCAAAAGAATGCTTCAATCTAGGAGACCTAAACTTTGGCATCCAAGTGGGAATGGTGTACTGATCATTACTTGAAAGTATCATGAAGTTTGGATGAAAAAATATATGTTGAGATTTCAGGAGACTCTAGTGTGTTGGAAGTTTGGCAACCCCTTTCAGTATAAGTGTTATTCGCCAGTCCCAGCTTTAGGATACAAGAGCAAACAAACCTTAGAGATAGAACGTAGAACTACTTTACTGTGTCAAGTTTCAAGAAGCTAGCACAAACTGTGTTTGATTTAGAGTTCTAACTGCATCTGTCAATATAGCAGAAAACAGAGTGAAACCTATAATTTCTAACTGTTCCTGCAAACGAATGCTACAACCTATAAGAACAAAACTTGGGTCATCCACGTTTGATTGGTGTACTGATCAATACTTGAAAGAATCATGAAGATTGGATGAAAAAATATATGTTGAGATTTCAGGAGACCGTAGTTTTCTGGAAGCTTAACAACGCCTTTCATTGAAAGTGTTATTCGTCAGTCTCTGCTTAAGGCTACATCAAGAGGAAACAAACCTTAGAGATAGAACGCAGAACTGCTTTATTGTGTCAAGTTTCAAGAAGCTAGCACAAACCATGTTTGATTTAGAGTTCGAACTGCATCTGTCAATATAGGAGAAAACAGAGTGAAAACTAAAAATTCAAATTGTTACTGCAAACGAATGCTTCAACCTATGAGAACGAAACTTGAACATCCACGTTTTATTGGTGTACTGCTCATTACTTGAAATTATCATGAATGTCGGAAAAAAAAATATGTTGAGATTTCAGGAGACTGTAGTATTTTGGCAGCCTAACAACGCATTTTATTGAATGTGTCTTTCGTCAGTCTCTGCTTAGGTCTACCTCCAGAGGAAACAAAAAATAAAAATAGAACGTAGAACTACTTTACTGTTTCAAGTTTCAAGAAGCTAGCACAAACCGTGTTTGATTTAGAGTTCGAACTACATTTGTCATTATAGGAGAAAACAGAGTGAAACCTAAAAATTCAAACTGTTACTCCAAAAGAATGCTTCAATCTAGGAGAACTAAACTTTGGCATCCAAGTGGGATTCGTGTACTGATCATTACTTGAAAGTATCATGAAGATTGGATGAAAAAATATATGTTGAGATTTCAGGAGACTCTAGTGTGTTGGAAGTTTGGCAACCCCTTTCAGTATAAGTGTTATTCGCCAGTCCCAGCTTTAGGATACAAGAGCAAACAAACCTTAGAGATAGAACGTAGAACTACTTTACTGTGTCAACTTTCAAGAAGCTAGCACAAACCATGTTTGATTTAGAGTTCTAACTGCATCTGTCAATATAGGAGAAAACAGAGTGAAACCTATAATTTCTAACTGTTCCTGCAAATGAATGCTACAACCTATAGGAACAAAACTTGGGCATCCACGTTTGATTGGTGTACTGATCAATACTTGAAAGAATCATGAAGATTGGATGAAAAAATATATGTTGAGATTTCAGGAGACCGTAGTTTTCTGGAAGCTTAACAACGCCTTTCATTGAAAGTGTTATTCGTCAGTCTCTGCTTAAGGCTACATCAAGAGGAAACAAACCTTAGAGATAGAACGTAGAACTACTTTATTGTGTCAAGTTTCAAGAAGCTAGCACAAACCATGTTTGATTTAGAGTTCGAACTGCATCTGTCAATATAGGAGAAAACAGAGTGAAAACTAAAAATTCAAATTGTTACTGCAAACGAATGCTTCAACCTAGGAGAACGAAACTTGAACATCCACGTTTTATTGGTGTACAGCTCATTACTTGAAATTATAATGAAGGTTGGAAAAAAATATGTTGAGATTTCAGGAGACTGTAGTATTTTGGCAGCCTAACAACGCCTTTCATTGAATGTGTCTTTCGTCAGTCTCTGCTTAGGTCTACATCCAGAGGAAACAAAAAATAAAAATAGAATGTAGAACTACTTTACTGTTTCAAGTTTCAAGAAGCTAGCACAAACCGTGTTTGATTTAGAGTTCGAACTACATTTGTCAATATAGGAGAAAACAGAGTGAAACGTAAAAATTCAAACTGTTACTCCAAAAGAATGCTTCAATCTAGGAGAACTAAACTTTGGCATCCAAGTGGGATTCGTGTACTGATCATTACTTGAAAGTATCATGAAGATTGGATGAAAAAATATATGTTGAGATTTCAGGAGACTCTAGTGTGTTGGAAGTTTGGCAACCCCTTTCAGTATAAGTGTTATTCGCCAGTCCCAGCTTTAGGATACAAGAGGAAACAAACCTTAGAGATAGAACGTAGAACTACCTTACTGTGTCAAGTTTCAAGAAGCTAGCACAAACCGTGTTTGATTTAGAGTTCTAACTGCATCTGTCAATATAGGAGAAAACAGAGTGAAACCTATAATTTCTAACTGTTCCTGCAAACGAATGCTACAACCTATAAGAACAAAACTTGGGCATCCACGTTTGATTGGTGTACTGATCAATACTTGAAAGAATCATGAAGATTGGATGAAAAAATATATGTTGAGATTTCAGGAGACCGTAGTTTTCTGGAAGCTTAACAACGCCTTTCATTGAAAGTGTTATTCGTCAGTCTCTGCTTAAGGCTACATCAAGAGGAAACAAACCTTAGAGATAGAACGTAGAACTACTTTATTGTGTCAAGTTTGAAGAAGCTAGCACAAACCATGTTTGATTTAGAGTTCGAACTGCATCTGTCAATATAGGAGAAAACAGAGTGAAAACTAAAAATTCAAACTGTTACTGCAAACGATTGCTTCAAGCTAGGAGAACGAAACTTGAACATCCACGTTATATTGGTGTACTGCTGATTACATGAAATTATCATGAAAGTCGGAAAAAATAATATGTTGAGATTTCAGGAGACTGTAGCATTTTGGCAGCCTAACAACGCCTTTCATTGAATGTGTCTTTCGTCAGTCTCTGCTTAGGTCTACATCCAGAGGAAACAAAAAATAAAAATAGAATGTAGAACTACTTTACTGTTTCAAGTTTCAAGAAGCTAGCACAAACCGTGTTTGATTTAGAGTTCGAACTACATTTGTCAATATAGGAGAAAACAGAGTGAAACCTAAAAATTCAAACTGTTACTCCAAAAGAATGCTTCAATCTAGGAGAACTAAACTTGGGCATCCAAGTGGGATTGGTGTCCTGATCATTACTTGAAAGTATCATGAAGATTGGATGAAAAAATATATGTTGAGATTTCAGGAGACTCTAGTGTGTTGGAAGTTTGGCAACCCCTTTCAGTATAAGTGTTATTCGCCAGTCTTAGTTTTAGGATACAAGAGGAAACAAACCTTAGAGATAGAACGTAGAACTACTTTATTGTGTCAAGTTTCAAGAAGCTAGCACAAACCGTGTTTGATTTACAGTTCTAACTGCATCGGTCAATATAGGAGAAAACAGAGTGAAACCTATAATTTCTAACTGTTCCTGCAAACGAATGCTACAACCTAGAAGAACAAAACTTGGGCATCCACGTTTGATTGGTGTACTAATCAATACTTGAAAGAATCATGAAGATTGGATGAAAAGATATATGTTGAGATTTCAGGAGACGGTAGTTTTTTGGAAGCTTAACAACGCCTTTCGTTGAAAGTGTTATTCGCCAGTCTCTGCTTAAGGCTACATCAAGAGGAAACAAACCTTAGAGATAGAACGTAGAACTACTTTATTGTGTCAAGTTTCAAGAAGCTAGCACAAACCATGTTTGATTTAGAGTTCGAACTGCATCTGTCAATACAGGAGAAAACAGAGTGAAAAGTAAAAATTCAAACTGTTACTGCAAACGAATGCTTCAAGCTAGGAGAACGAAACTTGAACATCCACGTTTTATTGGTTTACTGCTCATTACTTGAAATGATCATGAAGGTCGGAAAAAAAATATGTTGAGATTTCAGGAGACTGTAGTATTTTGGCAGCCTAACAACGCCTTTTATTGAATGTGTCTTTCGTCAGTCTCTGCTTAGGTCTACATCCAGAGGAAACAAAAAATCAAAATAGAATGTAGAACTACTTTACTGTTTCAAGTTTCAAGAAGCTAGCACAAATCGTGTTTGATTTAGAGTTCGAACTACATTTGTCAATATAGGAGAAAACAGAGTGAAACCTAAAAATTCAAACTGTTACTCCAAAAGAATGCTTCAATCTAGGAGAACTAAACTTTGGTATCCAAGTGGGATTGGTGTACTGATCATTACTTGAAAGTATCATGAAGATTGGATGAAAAAATATATGTTGAGATTTCAGGAGACTCTAGTGTGTTGGAAGTTTGGCAACCCCTTTCAATATAAGTGTTATTCGCCAGTCCCAGCTTTAGGATACAAGAGGAAACAAACCTTAGAGATAGAACGTAGAACTACTTTATTGTGTCAAGTTTCAAGAAGCTAGCACAAACCATGTTTGATTTAGAGTTCGAACTGCATCTGTCAATATAGGAGAAAACAGAGTGAAAACTAAAAATTCAAACTGTTACTGCAAACGAATGCTTCAATCTAGGAGAACGGAACTTGAACATCCACGTTTTATTGGTGTACTGCTCATTACTTGAAATTATCATGAAGGTCGGGAAAAAAAATATGTTGAGATTTCAGGAGACTGTAGTATTTTGGCAGCCTAACAACGCCTTTCATTGAATGTGTCTTTCGTCAGTCTCTGCTTAGGTCTACATCCAGAGGAAACAAAAAATAAAAATAGAATCTAGAACTACTTTACTGTTTCAAGTTTCAAGAAGCTAGCACAAACCGTGTTTGATTTAGAGTTCGAACTACATTTGTCAAAATAGGAGAAAACAGAGTGAAACCTAAAAATTCAAACTGTTACTCCAAAAGAATGCTTCAATCTAGGAGAACTAAACTTTGGCATCCAAGTGGGATTCGTGTACTGATCATTACTTGAAAGTATCATGAAGATTGGATGAAAAAATATATGTTGAGATTTCAGGAGACTCTAGTCTGTCGGAAGTTTGGCAACCCCTTTCAGTATAAGTGTTATTCGCCAGTCTCAGCTTTATTATACAAGAGCAAACAAACCTTAGAGATAGAACGTAGAACTACTTTACTGTGTCAAGTTTCAAGAAGCTAGCACAAACCGTGTTTGATTTAGAGTTCTAACTGCATCTGTCAATATAGCAGAAAACAGAGTGAAACCTATAATTTCTAACTGTTCCTGCAAACGAATGCTACAACCTATAAGAACAAAACTTGGGCATCCACGTTTGATTGGTGTACTGATCAATACTTGAAAGAATCATGAAGATTGGATGAAAATATATATGTTGAGATTTCAGGAGACCGTAGTTTTCTGGAAGCTTAACAACGCCTTTCATTGAAAGTGTTATTCGTCAGTCTCTGCTTAAGGCTACATCAAGAGGAAACAAACCTTAGAGATAGAACGTAGAACTACTTTATTGTGTCAAGTTTCAAGAAGCTAGCACAAACCATGTTTGATTTAGAGTTCGAACTGCATCTGTCAATATAGGAGAAAACAGAGTGAAAACTAAAAATTCAAGCTGTTACTGCAAACGAATGCTTCAACCTTGGAGAACGAAACTGGAACATCCACGTTTTATTGGTGTACAGCTCATTACTTGAAATTATAATGAAGTTGGAAAAAAATATGTTGAGATTTCAGGAGACTGTAGTATTTTGGCAGCCTAACAACGCCTTTCATTGAATGTGTCTTTCGTCAGTCTCTGCTTAGGTCTACATCCTCAGGAAACAAAAAATAAAAATAGAATGTAGAACGACTTTACTGTTTCAAGTTTCAAGAAGCTAGCACAAACCGTGTTTGATTTAGAGTTCGAACTACATTTGTCAAAATAGGAGAAAACAGAGTGAAACCTAAAAATTCAAACTGTTACTCCAAAAGAATGTTTCAATCTAGGAGAACTAAACTTTGGCATCCAAGTGGGATTCGTGTACTGATCATTACTTGAAAGTATCATGAAGATTGGATGAAAAAATATATGTTGAGATTTCAGGAGACTCTAGTCTGTCGGAAGTTTGGCAACCCCTTTCAGTATAAGTGTTATTCGCCAGTCCCAGCTTTAGGATACAAGAGCAAACAAACCTTAGAGATAGAACGTAGAACTACTTTACTGTGTCAAGTTTCAAGAAGCTAGCACAAACCGTGTTTGATTTAGAGTTCTAACTGCATCTGTCCATATAGCAGAAAACAGAGTGAAACCTATAATTTCTAACTGTTCCTGCAAACGAATGCTACAACCTATAAGAACAAAACTTGGGCATCCACGTTTGATTGGTGTACTGATCAATACTTGAAAGAATCATGAAGATTGGATGAAAATATATATGTTGAGATTTCAGGAGACCGTAGTTTTCTGGAAGCTTAACAACGCCTTTCATTGAAAGTGTTATTCGTCAGTCTCTGCTTAAGGCTACATCAAGAGGAAACAAACCTTAGAGATAGAACGTAGAACTACTTTATTGTGTCAAGTTTCAAGAAGCTAGCACAAACCATGTTTGATTTAGAGTTCGAACTGCATCTGTCAATAAGGAGAAAACAGAGTGAAAACTAAAAATTCAAATTGTTACTGCAAACGAATGCTTCAACCTTGGAGAACGAAACTTGAACATCCACGTTTTATTAGTGTACAGTTCATTACTTGAAATTATAATGAAGGTGGAAAAAAATATGTTGAGATTTCAGGAGACTGTAGTATTTTGGCAGCCTAACAACGCCTTTCATTGAATGTGTCTTTCGTCAGTCTCTGCTTAGGTCTACATCCACAGGAAACAAAAAATAAAAATAGAATGTAGAACGACTTTACTGTTTCAAGTTTCAAGAAGCTAGCACAAACCGTGTTTGATTTAGAGTTCGAACTACATTTGTCAATATAGGAGAAAACAGAGTGAAATCTAAAAATTCAAACTGTTACTCCAAAACAATGCTTCAATCTAGGAGAACTAAACTTTGGCATCCAAGTGGGATTGGTGTTCTGATAATTACTTGAAAGTATCATGAAGATTGGATGAAAAAATATATGTTGAGATTTCAGGAGACTCTAGTGTGTTGGAAGTTTGGCAACCCCTTTCAGTATAAGTGTTATTCGCCAGTCCCAGCTTTAGGATACAAGAGGAAACAAACCTTAGAGATAGAAGGTAGAACTACTTTATTGTGTCAAGTTTCAAGAAGCTAGCACAAACCGTGTTTGATTTAGAGTTCTAACTGCATCTGTCAATTAGGAGAAAACAGAGTGAAACCTATAATTTCTAACTGTTCCTGCAAACGAATGCTACAACCTAGAAGAACAAAACTTGGGCATCCACGTTTGATTGGTGTACTGATCAATACTTGAAAGAATCATGAAGATTGGATGAAGAAATACATGTTGAGATTACAGGAGACGGTAGTTTTTTGGAAGCTTAACAACGCCTTTCATTGAAAGTGTTATTCGCCAGTCTCTGCTTAAGGATACATCAAGAGGAAACAAACCTTAGAGATAGAACGTAGAACTACTTTATTGTGTCAAGTTTCAAGAAGCTAGCACAAACCATGTTTGATTTAGAGTTCGAACTGCATCTGTCAATATAGGAGAAAACAGAGTGAAAACTAAAAATTCAAACTGTTACTGCAATCGAATGCTTCAACCTATGAGAACAAAACTTGAACATCCACGTTTTATTGGTGTACTCCTCATTACTTGAAATTATCATGAATGTCGGAAAAAAAAATATGTTGAGATTTCAGGAGACTGTAGTATTTTGGCAGCCTAACAACGCATTTTATTGAATGTGTCTTTCGTCAGTCTCTGCTTAGGTCTACATCCAGAGGAAACAAAAAATAAAAATAGAATGTAGAACTACTTTACTGTTTCAAGTTTCAAGAAGCTAGCACAAACCGTGTTTGATTTAGAGTTCGAACTACATTTGTCAATATAGGAGAAAACAGAGTGAAACCTAAAAATTCAAACTGTTACTCCAAAAGAATGCTTCAATCTAGGAGAACTAAACTTTGGCATCCAAGTGGGATTGGTGTACTGATCATTACTTGAAAGTATCATGAAGATTGGATGAAAAAATATATGTTGAGATTTCAGGAGACTCTAGTGTGTTGGAAGTTTGGCAAACCCTTTCAGTATAAGTGTTATTCGCCAGTCCCAGCTTTAGGATACAAGAGGAAACAAACCTTAGAGTAGAAGGTAGAACTACTTTATTGTGTCAAGTTTCAAGAAGCTAGCACAAACCGTGTTTGATTTAGAGTTCTAACTGCATCTGTCAATTAGGAGAAAACAGAGTGAAACCTATAATTTCTAACTGTTCCTGCAAACAAATGCTACAACCTAGAAGAACAAAACTTGGGCATCCACGTTTGATTGGTGTACTGATCAATACTTGAAAGAATCATGAAGATTGGATGAAGAAATATATGTTGAGATTTCAGGAGACAGTAGTTTTTTGGAAGCTTAACAACGCCTTTCATTGAAAGTGTTATTCGCCAGTCTCTGCTTAAGGCTACATCAAGAGGAAACCAACCTTAGAGATAGAACGTAGAACTACTTTATTGTGTCAAGTTTCAAGAAGCTAGCACAAACCATGTTTGATTTAGAGTTCGAACTGCATCTGTCAATATAGGAGAAAACAGAGTGAAAACTAAAAATTCAAACTGTTACTGCAATCGAATGCTTCAACCTATGAGAACGAAACTGAACATCGACGTTTTATTGGTGTACAGCTCATTACTTGAAATTATAATGAAGGTTGGAAAAAAATATGTTGAGATTTCAGGAGACTGTAGTATTTTGGCAGCCTAACAACGCCTTTCATTTAATGTGTCTTTCGTCAGTCTCTGCTTAGGTCTACATCCACAGGAAACAAAAAATAAAAATAGAATGTAGAACTACTTTACTGTTTCAAGTTTCAAGAAGCTAGCACAAACCGTGTTTGATTTAGAGTTCGAACTACATTTGTCAATATAGGAGAAAACAGAGTGAAACCTAAAAATTCAAACTGTTTCTCCAAAAGAATGCTTCAATCTAGGAGAACTAAACTTTGGCATCCAAGTGGGATTGGTGTACTGATCATTACTTGAAAGTATCATGAAGATTGGATGAAAAAATATATGTTGAGATTTCAGGAGACTCTAGTGTGTTGGAAGTTTGGCAACCCCTTTCAGTATAAGTGTTATTCGCCAGTCCCAGCTTTAGGATACAAGAGGAAACAAACCTTAGAGATAGAACGTAGAACTACTTTACTGTGTCAAGTTTCAAGAAGCTAGCACAAACCGTGTTTGATTTAGAGTTCTAACTGCATCTGTCAATATAGGAGAAAACAGAGTGAAACCTATAATTTCTAACTGTTCCTGCAAACGAATGCTACAACCTATAAGAACAAAACTTGGGCATCCACGTTTGATTGGTGTACTGATCAATACTTGAAAGAATCATGAAGATTGGATGAAGAAATATATGTTGAGATTACAGGAGACGGTAGTTTCTTGGAAGCTTAACAATGCCTTTCATTGAAAGTGTTATTCGCCAGTCTCTGCTTAAGGCTACATCAAGAGGAAACAAACCTTAGAGATAGAACGTAGAACTACTTTATTGTGTCAAATTTCAAGAAGCTAGCACAAACCATGTTTGATTTAGAGTTTGAACTGCATCTGTCAATATAGGAGAAAACAGAGTGAAAACTAAAAATTCAAACTGTTACTGCAATCGAATGCTTCAACCTATGAGAACGAAACTTGAACATCCACGTTTTATTGGTGTACTGCTCATTACTTGAAATTATCATGAATGTCGGAAAAGAAAATATTTTGAGATTTCAGGAGACTGTAGTATTTTGGCAGCCTAACAACGCATTTTATTGAATGTGTATTTCGTCAGTCTCTGCTTAGGTCTACATCCAGAGGAAACAAAAAATAAAAATAGAATGTAGAACTACATTACTGTTTCAAGTTTCAAGAAGCTAGCACAAACCGTGTTTGATTTAGAGTTCGAACTACATTTGTCAATATAGGAGAAAACAGAGTGAAACCTAAAAATTCAAACTGTTACTCCAAAAGAATGCTTCAATCTAGGAAACTAAACTTGGGCATCCAAGTGGGATTGGTGTACTGATCATTACTTGAAAGTATCATGAAGATTGGATGAAAAAATATATGTTGAGATTTCAGGAGACTCTAGTGTGTTGAAAGTTTGGCAACCCCTTTCAGTATAAGTGTTATTCGCCAGTCCCAGCTTTAGGATACAAGAGGAAACAAACCTTAGAGATAGAACATAGAACTACTGTACTGTGTCAAGTTTCAAGAAGCTAGTACAAACCGTGTTTGATTTAGAGTTCTAACTGCATCTGTCAATATAGGAGAAAACAGAGTGAAACCTATAATTTCTAACTGTTCCTGCAAACGAATGCTACAACCTAGAAGAACAAAACTTGGGCATCCACGTTTGATTGGTGTACTGATCAATACTTGAAAGAATCATGAAGATTGGATGAAAAAATATATGTTGAGATTTCAGGAGATGGTAGTTTTTTGGAAGGTTAAGAACGCCTTTCATTGAAAGGGTTATTCGCCAGTCTCTGCTTAAGGCTACATCAAGAGGAAACAAACCTTAGAGATAGAACTTAGAACTACTATATTGTGTCAAGTTTCAAGAAGCTAGCACAAACCATGTTTGATTTAGAGTTCGAACTGCATCTGTCAAGATAGGAGAAAACAGAGTGAAAACTAAAAATTCAAACTGTTACTGCAAACGAATGCTTCAAGCTAGGAAAACGAAACTTGAACATCCACGTTATATTGGTGTACTGCTGATTACATGAAATTATCATGAAGGTCGGAAAAAATAATATGTTGAGATTTCAGGAGACTGTAGCATTTTGGCAGCCTAACAACGCCTTTCATTGAATGTGTCTTTCGTCAGTCTCTGCTTAGGTCTACATCCAGAGGAAACAAAAAATAAAAATAGAGTGTAGAACTACTTTACTGTTTCAAGTTTCAAGACGCTAGCACAAACCGTGTTTGATTTAGAGTTCGAACTACATTTGTCAATATAGGAGAAAATAGAGTGAAACCTAAAAATTCAAACTGTTACTCCAAAAGAATGCTTCAATCTAGGAGAACTAAACTTTGGCATCCAAGTGGGATTGGTGTACTGATCATTACTTGAAATTATCATGAAGATTGGATGAAAAAATATATGTTGAGATTTCAGGAGACTCTAGTGTGTTGAAAGTTTGGCAACCCCTTTCAGTATAAGTGTTATTCGCCAGTCCCAGCTTTAGGATACAAGAGGAAACAAACCTTAGAGATAGAACGTAGAACTACTTTATTGTTTCAAGTTTCAAGAAGCTAGCACAAACCGTGTTTGATTTACAGTTCTAACTGCATCTGTCAATATAGGAGAAAACAGAGTGAAACCTATAATTTCTAACTGTTCCTGCAAACGAATGCTACAACCTAGAAGAACAAAACTTGGGCATCCACGTTTGATTGGTGTACTGATCAATACTTGAAAGAATCATGAAGATTGGATGAAAAGATATATGTTGAGATTTCAGGAGACGGTAGTTTTTTGGAAGCTTAACAACGCCTTTCATTGAAAGTGTTTTTCGCCAGTCTCTGCTTAAGGCTACATCAAGAGGAAACAAACCTTAGAGATAGAACGTAGAACTACTTTATTGTGTCAAGTTTCAAGAAGCTAGCACAAACCGTGTTTCATTTAGAGTTCTAACTGCATCTGTCAATATAGGAGAAAACAGAGTGAAACCTATAATTTCTAACTGTTCCTGCAAACGAATGCTACAACCTAGAAGAACAAAACTTGGGCATCCACGTTTGATTGGTGTACTGATCAATACTTGAAAGAATCATGAAGATTGGATGAAAAGATATATGTTGAGATTTCAGGAGACGGTAGTTTTTTGGAAGCTTAACAACGCCTTTCATTGAAAGTGTTATTCGCCAGTCTCTGCTTAAGGCTACATCAATTGGAAACAAACCTTAGAGATAGAACGTAGAACTACTTAATTGTGTCAAGTTTCAAGAAGCTAGCACAAACCATGTTTGATTTAGAGTTAGAACTGCATCTGTCAATATAGGAGAAAACAGAGTGAAAACTAAAAATTCAAACTGTTACTGCAAACGAATGCTTCAACCTAGGAGAACGAAACTTGAACATCCACGTTTTATTGGTGTACCTCTCATTACTTGAAATGATCATGAAGGTCGGAAAAAAAAATATGTTGAGATTTCAGGAGACTGTAGTATTTTGGCAGCCTAACAACGCCTTTCATTGAATGTGTCTTTCGTCAGTCTCTGCTTAGGTCTACATCCAGAGGAAACAAAAAATAAAAATAGAATGTAGAACTACTTTACTGTTTCAAGTTTCAAGAAGCTAGCACAAACCGTGTTTGATTTAGAGTTCAAACTACATTTGTCAATATAGGAGAAAACAGAGTGAAACCTAAAAATTCAAACTGTTACTCCAAAAGAATGCTTCAATCTAGGAGAACTAAACTTTGGCATCCAAGTGGGATTGGTATACTGCTCATTACTTGAAAGTATCATGAAGATTGGATGAAAAAAGATATGTTGAGATTTCAGGAGACTCTAGTGTGTTGGAAGTTTGGCAACCCCTTTCAGTATAAGTGTTATTCCCCAGTCCCAGCATTAGGATACAAGAGGAAACAAACCTTAGAGATAGAACGTAGAACTACTTTATTGTGTCAAGTTTCAAGAAGCTAGCACAAACCGTGTTTGATTTAGAGTTCTCACTGCATCTGTCAATATAGGAGAAAACAGAGTGAAACCTATAATTTGTAACTGTTCCTGCAAACGAATGCTACAACCTAGAAGAACAAAACTTGGGCATCCACGTTTGATTGGTGTACTGATCAATACTTGAAAGAATCATGAAGATTGGATGAAAAAATATATGTTGAGATTTCAGGAGATGGTAGTTTTTTGGAAGCTTAACAACGCCTTTCATTGAAAGTGTTATTCGCCAGTCTCTGCTTAAGGCTACATCAAGAGGAAACAAACCTTAGAGATAGAACGTAGAACTACTTTATTGTGTCAAGTTTCAAGAAGCTAGCACAAACCATGTTTGATTTAGAGTTAGAACTGCATCTGTCAATATAAGAGAAAACAGAGTGAAAACTAAAAATTCAAACTGTTACTGCAAACGAATGCTTCAACCTAGGAGAACGAAACTTGAACATCCACGTTTTATTGGTGTACCTCTCATTACTTGAAATGATCATGAAGGTCGGAAAAAAAAATATGTTGAGATTTCAGGAGACTGTAGTATTTTGGCAGCCTAACAACGCCTTTCATTGAATGTGTCTTTCGTCAGTCTCTGCTTAAGTCTACATCCAGAGGAAACAAAAAATAAAAATAGAATGTAGAACTACTTTACTGTTTCAAGTTTCAAGAAGCTAGCACAAACCGTGTTTGATTTAGAGTTCAAACTACATTTGTCAATATAGGAGAAAACAGAGTGAAACCTAAAAATTCAAACTGTTACTCCAAAAGAATGCTTCAATCTAGGAGAACTAAACTTTGGCATCCAAGTGGGATTGGTATACTGCTCATTACTTGAAAGTATCATGAAGATTGGATGAAAAAAGATATGTTGAGATTTCAGGAGACTCTAGTGTGTTGGAAGTTTGGCAACCCCTTTCAGTATAAGTGTTATTCCCCAGTCCCAGCTTTAGGATACAAGAGGAAACAAACCTTAGAGATAGAACGTAGAACTACTTTATTGTGTCAAGTTTCAAGAAGCTAGCACAAACCATGTTTGATTTAGAGTTAGAACTGCATCTGTCAATATAGGAGAAAACAGAGTGAAAACTAAAAATTCAAACTGTTACTGCAAACGAATGCTTCAACCTAGGAGAACGAAACTTGAACATCCACGTTTTATTGGTGTACCTCTCATTACTTGAAATGATCATGAAGGTCGGAAAAAAAAATATGTTGAGATTTCAGGAGACTGTAGTATTTTGGCAGCCTAACAACGCCTTTCATTGAATGTGTCTTTCATCAGTCTCTGCTTAAGTCTACATCCAGAGGAAACAAAAAATAAAAATAGAATGTAGAACTACTTTACTGTTTCAAGTTTCAAGAAGCTAGCACAAACCGTGTTTGATTTAGAGTTCAAACTACATTTGTCAATATAGGAGAAAACAGAGTGAAACCTAAAAATTCAAACTGTTACTCCAAAAGAATGCTCAATCTAGGAGAACTAAACTTTGGCATCCAAGTGGGATTGGTGTACTGATCATTACTTGAAAGTATCATGAAGATTTGATGAAAAAATATATGTTGAGATTTCAGGAGACTCTAGTGTGTTGGAAGTTTGGCAACCCCTTTCAGTATAAGTGTTATTCGCCAGTCCCAGCTTTAGGATACAAGAGGAAACAAACCTTAGAGATAGAACGTAGAACTACTTTATTGTGTCAAGTTTCAAGAAGCTAGCACAAACCGTGTTTGATTTAGAGTTCTAACTGCATCTGTCAATATTGGAGAAAACAGAGTGAAACCTATAATTTCTAACTGTTCCTGCAAACGAATGCTACAACCTAGAAGAACAAAACTTGGGCATCCACGTTTGATTGGTGTACTGATCAATACTTGAAAGAATCATGAAGATTGGATGAAAAAATATATGTAGAGATTTCAGGAGATGGTAGTTTTTTGGTAGCTTAACAACGCCTTTCATTGAAAGTGTTATTTGCCAGTCTCTGCTTAAGGCTACATCAAGAGGAAACAAACCTTAGAGATAGAACGTAGAACTACTTTATTGTGTCAAGTTTCATGAAGCTAGCACAAACCATGTTTGATTTAGAGTTCGAACTGCATCTGTCAATATAGGAGAAAACAGAGTGAAAACTAAAAATTCAAACTGTTACTGCAAACGAATGATTCAACCTAGGAGAACTAAACTTGAACATCCACGTTTTATTGGTGTACTGCTGATTACTTGAAATCATCATGAAGGTCGGAAAAAAAATATGTTGAGATTTCAGGAGACTGTAGTATTTTGGCAGCCTAACAACGCCTTTCATTGAAAGTGTCTTTCGTCAGTCTCTGCTTAGGTCTACATCCAGAGGAAACAAAAAATAAAAATAGAATCTAGAACTACTTTACTGTTTCAAGTTTCAAGAAGCTAGCACAAACCGTGTTTGATTTAGAGTTCGAACTACATTTGTCAATATAGGAGAAAACAGAGTGAAACCTAAAAATTCAAACTGTTACTCCAAAAGAATGCTTCAATCTAGGAGAACTAAACTTTAGCATCCAAGTGGGATTGGTGTACTGATCATTACTTGAAAGTATCATGAAGATTGGATGAAAAAATATATGTTGAGATTTCAGGAGACTCTAGTGTGTTGAAAGTTTGGCATCCCCTTTCAGTATAAGTGTTATTCGCTAGTCCCAGCTTTAGGATACAAGAGGAAACAAATCTTAGAGATAGAATGTAGAACTACTTTATTGTGTCAAGTTTCAAGAAGCTAGCACAAACCGTGTTTGATTTAGAGTTCTAACTGCATCTGTCAATATAGGAGAAAACAGAGTGAAACCTATAATTTCTAACTGTTCCTGCAAACGAATGCTACAACCTAGAAGAACAAAAATTGGGCATCCACGTTTGATTGGAGTACTGATCAATACTTGAAAGAATCATGAAGATTGGATGAAAAAATATATGTTGAGATTTCAGGAGACGGTAGTTTTTTGGAAGCTTAACAACGCCTTTCATTGAAAGTGTTATTCACCAGTCTCTGCTTAAGGCTACATCAAGAGGAAACAAACCTTAGAGATAGAACTTAGAATTACTTTATTGTGTCAAGTTTCAAGAAGCTAGCACAAACCATGTTTGATTTAGAGTTCGAACTGCATCTGTCAATATAGGAGAAAACAGAGTGAAAACTAAAAATTCAAACTGTTACTGCAAACGAATGCTTCAACCTAGGAGAACTGAACTTGAACATCCACGTTTTATTGGTGTACTGCTGATTACTTGAAATCATCATGAAGGTCGGAAAAAAAAATATGTTGAGATTTCAGGAGACTGTAGTATTTTGGCAGCCTAACAACGCCTTTCATTGAATGTGTCTTTCGTCAGTCTCTGCTTAGGTCTAAATCCAGAGGAAACAAAAAATAAAAATAGAATGTAGAACTACTTAACTGTTTCAAGTTTCAAGAAGCTAGCACAAACCGTGTTTGATTTAGAGTTCGAACTACATTTGTCAATATAGGAGTAAACAGAGTGAAACCTAAATATTCAAACTGTTACTCCAAAAGAATGCTTCAATCTAGGAGAACTAAACTTTGGCATCCAAGTGCGATTGGAGTACTGATCATTACTTGAAAGTATCATGAAGATTGGATGAAAAAATATATGTTCAGATATCAGGAGACTCTAGTGTGTTGGAAGTTTGGCAACCCCTTTCATTATAAGTGTTATTCGCCAGTCCCAGCTTTAGGATACAAGAGGAAACAAACCTTAGAGATAGAACGTAGTACTACATTATTGTGTCAAGTTTCAAGAAGCTAGCACAAACCGTGTTTGATTTAGAGTTCTAACTGCATCTGTCAATATAGGAGAAAACAGAGTGAAACCTATAATTTGTAACTGTTCCTGCAAACGAATGCTACAACCTAGAAGAACAAAACTTGGGCATCCACGTTTGATTGGTGTACTGATCAATACTTGAAAGAATCATGTGATTGGATGAAAAGTTATATGTTGAGACTTCAGGAGACGGTAGTTTTTCGGAAGCTTAACAACACCTTTCATTGAAAGTGTTATTCGCCAGTCTCTGCTTAACGCTACATCAAGTGGAAACAAACCTTAGAGATAGAACGTAGAACTACTTTATCGTGACAAGTTTCAAGAAGCTAGCACAAACCATGTTAGATTTAGAGTTCGAACTCCATCTGTCAATATAGGAGAAAACAGAGTGAAAACTAAAAATTCAAACTGTTACTGTAAACGAATGCTTCAAGCTAGGAGAACGAAACTTGAACATCCACGTTTTATTGGTTTACTGCTGATTACATGAAATTATCATGAAGGTCGGAAATAAAAATATGTTGAGATTTCAGGAGACTGTAGTATTTTGGCAGCCTAACAACGCCTTTCATTGTATGTGTCTTTCGTCAGTCTCTGCTTAGGTCTACATCCAGAGGAAACAAAAAATAAAAATAGAATGTAGAACTACTTAACTGTTTCAAGTTTCAAGAAGCTAGCACAAACCGTGTTTGATTTAGAGTTCGAACTACATTTGTCAATATAGGAGAAAACAGAGTGAAACCTAAAAATTCAAACTGTTACTCCAAAAGAATGCTTCAATCTAGGAGAACTAAACTTTGGCATCCAAGTGGGATTGGTGTACTGATCATTACTTGAAAGTATCATGAAGATTGGATGAAAAAATATATGTTGAGATTTCAGGAGACTCTAGTGTGTTGAAAGTTTGGCATCCCCTTTCAGTATAAGTGTTATTCGCTAGTCCCAGCTTTAGGATACAAGAGGAAACAAATCTTAGAGATAGAATGTAGAACTACTTTATTGTGTCAAGTTTCAAGAAGCTAGCACAAACCGTGTTTGATTTAGAGTTCTAACTGCATCTGTCAATATAGGAGAAAACAGAGTGAAACCTATAATTTCTAACTGTTCCTGCAAACGAATGCTACAACCTAGAAGAACAAAAATTGGGCATCCACGTTTGATTGGAGTACTGATCAATACTTGAAAGAATCATGAAGATTGGATGAAAAAATATATGTTGAGATTTCAGGAGACGGTAGTTTTTTGGAAGCTTAACAACGCCTTTCATTGAAAGTGTTATTCACCAGTCTCTGCTTAAGGCTACATCAAGAGGAAACAAACCTTAGAGATAGAACTTAGAATTACTTTATTGTGTCAATTTTCAAGAAGCTAGCACAAACCATGTTTGATTTAGAGTTCGAACTGCATCTGTCAATATAGGAGAAAACAGAGTGAAAACTAAAAATTCAAACTGTTACTGCAAACGAATGCTTCAACCTAGGAGAACTGAACTTGAACATCCACGTTTTATTGGTGTACTGCTGATTACTTGAAATCATCATGAAGGTCGGAAAAAAAAATATGTTGAGATTTCAGGAGACTGTAGTATTTTGGCAGCCTAACAACGCCTTTCATTGAATGTGTCTTTCGTCAGTCTCTGCTTAGGTCTAAATCCAGAGGAAACAAAAAATAAAAATAGAATGTAGAACTACTTAACTGTTTCAAGTTTCAAGAAGCTAGCACAAACCGTGTTTGATTTAGAGTTCGAACTACATTTGTCAATATAGGAGTAAACAGAGTGAAACCTAAATATTCAAACTGTTACTCCAAAAGAATGCTTCAATCTAGGAGAACTAAACTTTGGCATCCAAGTGCGATTGGAGTACTGATCATTACTTGAAAGTATCATGAAGATTGGATGAAAAAATATATGTTCAGATATCAGGAGACTCTAGTGTGTTGGAAGTTTGGCAACCCCTTTCATTATAAGTGTTATTCGCCAGTCCCAGCTTTAGGATACAAGAGGAAACAAACCTTAGAGATAGAACGTAGTACTACATTATTGTGTCAAGTTTCAAGAAGCTAGCACAAACCGTGTTTGATTTAGAGTTCTAACTGCATCTGTCAATATAGGAGAAAACAGAGTGAAACCTATAATTTGTAACTGTTCCTGCAAACGAATGCTACAACCTAGAAGAACAAAACTTGGGCATCCACGTTTGATTGGTGTACTGATCAATACTTGAAAGAATCATGTGATTGGATGAAAAGTTATATGTTGAGATTTCAGGAGACGGTAGTTTTTCGGAAGCTTAACAACACCTTTCATTGAAAGTGTTATTCGCCAGTCTCTGCTTAAGGCTACATCAAGAGGAAACAAACCTTAGAGATAGAACGTAGAACTACTTTATCGTGACAAGTTTCAAGAAGCTAGCACAAACCATGTTAGATTTAGAGTTCGAACTCCATCTGTCAATATAGGAGAAAACAGAGTGAAAACTAAAAATTCAAACTGTTACTGTAAACGAATGCTTCAAGCTAGGAGAACGAAACTTGAACATCCACGTTTTATTGGTTTACTGCTGATTACATGAAATTATCATGAAGGTCGGAAATAAAAATATGTTGAGATTTCAGGAGACTGTAGTATTTTGGCAGCCTAACAACGCCTTTCATTGTATGTGTCTTTCGTCAGTCTCTGCTTAGGTCTACATCCAGAGGAAACAAAAAATAAAAATAGAATGTAGAACTACTTAACTGTTTCAAGTTTCAAGAAGCTAGCACAAACCGTGTTTGATTTAGAGTTCGAACTACATTTGTCAATATAGGAGAAAACAGAGTGAAACCTAAAAATTCAAACTGTTACTCCAAAAGAATGCTTCAATCTAGGAGAACTAAACTTTGGCATCCAAGTGGGATTGGTGTACTGATCATTACTTGAAAGTATCATGAAGATTGGATGAAAAAATATATGTTGAGATTTCAGGAGACTCTAGTGTGTTGGAAGTTTGGCAACCCCTTTCAGTATAAGTGTTATTCGCCAGTCCCAGCTTTAGGATACAAGAGGAAAGAAACCTTAGAGATAGAACGTAGAACTACTTTATTGTGTCAAGTTTCAAGAAGCTAGCACAAACCGTGTTTGATTTAGAGTTCTAACTGCATCTGTCAATATAGGAGAAAACAGAGTGAAACCTATGATTTCTAACTGTTCCTGCAAACGAATCCTACAATCTAGAAGAACAAAACTTGGGCATCCAAGTTTGATTGGTGTACTGATCAATACTTGAAAGAATCATGAAGATTGGATGAAAAGATATATGTTGAGATTTCAGGAGACGGTAGGTTTTTGGAAGCTTAACAACGCCTTTCATTGATAGTGTTATTCGCCAGTCTCTGCTTAAGGCTACATCAAGAGGAAACAAACCTTAGAGATAGAACGTAGAACTACTTTTGTGTCAAGTTTCATGAAACTAGCACAAACCATGTTTGATTTAGAGTTCGAACTGCATCTGTCAATATAGGAGAAAACAGAGTGAAAACTAAAAATTCAAACTGTTACTGCAAACGAATGCTTCAAGCTAGGAGAACGAAACTTGAACATCCACGTTTTATTGGTGTACTGCTCATTACTTGAAATTATGATGAACGTCGGAAAAAAAAATATGTTGAGATTTTAGGAGACTGTGGTATTTTGGCAGCCTAACAACGCCTTTCATTGAATGTGTCTTTCGTGAGTCTCTGCTTAGGTCTACATCCAGAGGAAACAAAAAATAAAAATAGAATGTAGAACTACTTTACTGTTTCAAATTTCAAGAAGCTAGCACAAACCGTGTTTGATTTAGAGTTCAAACTACATTTGTCAATATAGGAGAAAACAGAGTGAAACCTAAAAATTCAAACTGTTACTCCAAAAGAATGCTTCAATCTAGGAGAACTAAACTTTGGCATCCAAGTGGGATTGGTATACTGCTCATTACTTGAAAGTATCATGAAGATTGGATGAAAAAAGATATGTTGAGATTTCAGGAGACTCTAGTGTGTTGGAAGTTTGGCAACCCCTTTCAGTATAAGTGTTATTCCCCAGTCCCAGCTTTAGGATACAAGAGGAAACAAACCTTAGAGATAGAACGTAGAACTACTTTATTGTGTCAAGTTTCAAGAAGCTAGCACAAACCATGTTTGATTTAGAGTTAGAACTGCATCTGTCAATATAGGAGAAAACAGAGTGAAAACTAAAAATTCAAACTGTTACTGCAAACGAATGCTTCAACCTAGGAGAACGAAACTTGAACATCCACGTTTTATTGGTGTACCTCTCATTACTTGAAATGATCATGAAGGTCGGAAAAAAAAATATGTTGAGATTTCAGGAGACTGTAGTATTTTGGCAGCCTAACAACGCCTTTCATTGAATGTGTCTTTCGTCAGTCTCTGCTTAAGTCTACATCCAGAGGAAACAAAAAATAAAAATAGAATGTAGAACTACTTTACTGTTTCAAGTTTCAAGAAGCTAGCACAAACCGTGTTTGATTTAGAGTTCAAACTACATTTGTCAATATAGGAGAAAACAGAGTGAAACCTAAAAATTCAAACTGTTACTCCAAAAGAATGCTCAATCTAGGAGAACTAAACTTTGGCATCCAAGTGGGATTGGTGTACTGATCATTACTTGAAAGTATCATGAAGATTTGATGAAAAAATATATGTTGAGATTTCAGGAGACTCTAGTGTGTTGGAAGTTTGGCAACCCCTTTCAGTATAAGTGTTAGTCGCCAGTCCCAGCTTTAGGATACAAGAGGAAACAAACCTTAGAGATAGAACGTAGAACTACTTTATTGTGTCAAGTTTCAAGAAGCTAGCACAAACCGTGTTTGATTTAGAGTTCTAACTGCATCTGTCAATATTGGAGAAAACAGAGTGAAACCTATAATTTCTAACTGTTCCTGCAAACGAATGCTACAACCTAGAAGAACAAAACTTGGGCATCCACGTTTGATTGGTGTACTGATCAATACTTGAAAGAATCATGAAGATTGGATGAAAAAATATATGTAGAGATTTCAGGAGATGGTAGTTTTTTGGTAGCTTAACAACGCCTTTCATTGAAAGTGTTATTTGCCAGTCTCTGCTTAAGGCTACATCAAGAGGAAAGAAACCTTAGAGATAGAACGTAGAACTACTTTATTGTGTCAAGTTTCATGAAGCTAGCACAAACCATGTTTGATTTAGAGTTCGAACTGCATCTGTCAATATAGGAGAAAACAGAGTGAAAACTAAAAATTCAAACTGTTACTGCAAACGAATGATTCAACCTAGGAGAACTAAACTTGAACATCCACGTTTTATTGGTGTACTGCTGATTACTTGAAATCATCATGAAGGTCGGAAAAAAAATATGTTGAGATTTCAGGAGACTGTAGTATTTTGGCAGCCTAACAACGCCTTTCATTGAAAGTGTCTTTCGTCAGTCTCTGCTTAGGTCTACATCCAGAGGAAACAAAAAATAAAAATAGAATCTAGAACTACTTTACTGTTTCAAGTTTCAAGAAGCTAGCACAAACCGTGTTTGATTTAGAGTTCGAACTACATTTGTCAATATAGGAGAAAACAGAGTGAAACCTAAAAATTCAAACTGTTACTCCAAAAGAATGCTTCAATCTAGGAGAACTAAACTTTAGCATCCAAGTGGGATTGGTGTACTGATCATTACTTGAAAGTATCATGAAGATTGGATGAAAAAATATATGTTGAGATTTCAGGAGACTCTAGTGTGTTGAAAGTTTGGCATCCCCTTTCAGTATAAGTGTTATTCGCTAGTCCCAGCTTTAGGATACAAGAGGAAACAAATCTTAGAGATAGAATGTAGAACTACTTTATTGTGTCAAGTTTCAAGAAGCTAGCACAAACCGTGTTTGATTTAGAGTTCTAACTGCATCTGTCAATATAGGAGAAAACAGAGTGAAACCTATAATTTCTAACTGTTCCTGCAAACGAATGCTACAACCTAGAAGAACAAAAATTGGGCATCCACGTTTGATTGGAGTACTGATCAATACTTGAAAGAATCATGAAGATTGGATGAAAAAATATATGTTGAGATTTCAGGAGACGGTAGTTTTTTGGAAGCTTAACAACGCCTTTCATTGAAAGTGTTATTCACCAGTCTCTGCTTAAGGCTACATCAAGAGGAAACAAACCTTAGAGATAGAACTTAGAATTACTTTATTGTGTCAAGTTTCAAGAAGCTAGCACAAACCATGTTTGATTTAGAGTTCGAACTGCATCTGTCAATATAGGAGAAAACAGAGTGAAAACTAAAAATTCAAACTGTTACTGCAAACGAATGCTTCAACCTAGGAGAACTGAACTTGAACATCCACGTTTTATTGGTGTACTGCTGATTACTTGAAATCATCATGAAGGTCGGAAAAAAAAATATGTTGAGATTTCAGGAGACTGTAGTATTTTGGCAGCCTAACAACGCCTTTCATTGAATGTGTCTTTCGTCAGTCTCTGCTTAGGTCTAAATCCAGAGGAAACAAAAAATAAAAATAGAATGTAGAACTACTTAACTGTTTCAAGTTTCAAGAAGCTAGCACAAACCGTGTTTGATTTAGAGTTCGAACTACATTTGTCAATATAGGAGTAAACAGAGTGAAACCTAAATATTCAAACTGTTACTCCAAAAGAATGCTTCAATCTAGGAGAACTAAACTTTGGCATCCAAGTGCGATTGGAGTACTGATCATTACTTGAAAGTATCATGAAGATTGGATGAAAAAATATATGTTCAGATATCAGG
>NW_027516648.1:0-55264 GCF_048772815.1 Callospermophilus lateralis
TACAAACCATGTTGGATTTAGAGTTCCAAATTCATCTAACTATATAGGAGAGAACAGATTGAAACCTAAAAATAAAAAATGCTACTGAAAACGAACGCTTCAACTTTGAAGAACAAAATTTGGTGAGTCAAGTGGGATTTGTGCACTGATCATTACCACCAGGTATCGTCAAGACTGGGTAAAAAATATTTGCTGGTATTTCGGAAACTCGTTATTTCTTAGAAGCTTGGAAACCCCTCTCAATGAAAGTGCTTTTCCACAGTCTCTGCTTATGGCTACTTGAAGAGGAAACAAACCATAGAGACAAAACTGAGAACTCCTTTATTTTGTCAAGTTTCAAAGAGCAACTACAAACCATGTTGGATTTAGAGTTCCAAATTCATCTATCTATATAGGAGAGAACAGAGGGAAACCTAAATATAAAAATGACTACTGTAGACGAAAGCTTCAACTTAAAAGAACAAAATTTGGTGCGCCAAGTGGAATTTTTTTACTGATCATTACCGCAAAGTATCATCAAGATTGGGTGAATAAATATTTGCTGGTATTTCGGAAATCGATATTTCTTAGAATTTTGGCAACCCCTCTCAATGAACGTGCTTTTCTACAGTTGTGCCTAGGGCTACTTGAAGAGGAAACAAACCATAGAGACAAAACTGAGAACTCCTTTATTGTGGCAAGTTTCAAAGAGCTACTACAAAACATGTTGGATTTAGAGTTCCAAATTCATCTCTGAATGTAGGAGAGAACAGAGAAAAACCTAAAAATATAAACTGCTAGTGTAAACGAACACTTCAAACTAGAAGAACAAAATTTGGAGAGCCAAGTGGGATTTGTGTACTTATCTCTACCACCACGTATCATCAAGATTGGGTGAAAAAATTTTGGCTGGTATTTCGGAAACTCGTTATTTCTTAGAAGCTTTGCAACCCTTCTCAATGAAAGTACTCTTCCACAGTCTGTGCCTAGGGCTACTTGAAGAGGAAACAAATGGTAGAGACAAAACTGCGAACCATTATTTTTTGTCAAGTTTCAAAGAGTTACTACAAACCATGTTGGATTTAGAGTTCCAAATTCATTTATCTATATAGGAGAGAACAGAGGGAAACCTAAAAATATAAACTGCTAGTGTAAAGGAACACTTCAAACTAGAAGAACAAAATTTGGTGAGAAAGTGGGATTTGTGTACTTGTCTTTACCACCACGTATCATCAAGATTGGGTGAAAAAATTTTGCTGGTATTTAGGAAACTCGTTATTTCTTGGAAGCTTGGCAACCATTTTCAATGAAAGTTCTTCTCCACAGTCTGAGCTTAGGGATACTAGAAGAGGAAACAAACCATAGAGACAAAACTGAGAACTACTTTATTTTGTCAAGTTTCAATAAGCTACTACAAACCATGTTGGATTTAGAGTTTCAAATTTATCTATCTATATGGGAGAGAACAGAGGGAAACCTAAATATAAAAACTGCTACTGTAGAAGAACGCTTCAACCTAGAAAAACAAAATTGGTGAGCCAGGTGGTATTTGTGTACTGATCATTACCACCAAGTATCATCAAGATTGGTTGAAAAAATATTTGTTGGTAATTCGGAAACTCGTTATTTCTTAGAAGCTTGGCAACCCCTCTCAATAAAAGTGCTTTTCCAAAGTGTGTGCCTAGGGCTACTTGAAGAGGAAACACACCATAGAGACAAAACTGAGAACTATTTTTTTTGTCAAGTTTCAAATAGCTACTACAAACCATGTTGGATTTAGAGTTCCAAATTCATCTATCTATATATGAGAGCAGAGAGGGAAACCTAAATATAAAAACTGCTACTGTAGACGAACGCTTCAACCTAGAAGAGCAAAAATTGGTGAACCAAGTGGGATTTGTGTGCTGATCATTACCACCAAGTATCATCAAGATTGCGTGAAAAAATATTTGCTGGTATTTCGGAAACTCGTAATTTCTTGGAAGCTTGGCAACCCCTTTCAATGAAAGTGATTTTCCACAGTTTCTGCTTAGGGCTACTTGAAGAGGAAACAAATAATAGAGACAAAACTTCGAATTCCTTTATTTTGTCAAGTTTCAAAGAGCTACTACAAACCATGTTGGATTTAGAGTTCCAAATTCATCTATCTATATAAAAAGAGAACAGAGGGAAACCTAGAAATATAAACTGCTACTGTAAAAGAACGCTTCAACCTAAAAGAACAAAATTTGGTGACTCAAGTGGGATTTGTGTACCGATCATTACCACCAAGTATCATCAAGATTGGGTGAAAAAACATTTGCTGGTATTTCGGGAACTCTTTATATTTTGGAAGCTTGGCAACCCCTTTCAATGAAAGTTCTTTTCCACAGTCTCTGCTTAGGGCTACTTGAAGAGGAAACAAACCATAGAGACAAAACTGAGAACTACTTTTTTTCGTCAAGTTTCAAAGAGCGACTATAAACCATGTTGGATTTAGAGTTATAAATTCATTTATCTATATAGGAGAGAACAGAGGGAAACTTAAATATAAAAATGACTACTGTAGACGAACGCTTCAACCTAGAAGAACAAAATTTGGTGAGCCAAGTGGGATTTGTGTACTGATCATTACCACCAAGTATCATCAAGATTGGGTGAAAAAGTATCTGCTGGTATTTCAGAAACTCCTTATTTCTTAGAAGCTTGGCAACCCCTCTCAATGAAAGTGCTTTTCCAAAGTCTGTGCCTAGGGCTACTTGAAGAGGAAACGAACCATAGAGACAAAATTGAGAACTCCATTATTTTGTCAAGTTTCACGAGCTACTACAAACCATGTTGGATTTAGAGTTCCAAATTCATCTAACTATATATTAGAGAACAGATTGAAACCTAAAAATAAAAAATGCTACTGAAAACGAACGCTTCAACTTTGAAGAACAAAATTTGGTGAGTCAAGTTGGATTTGTGCACTGATCATTACCACCAGGTATCGTCAAGACTGGGTAAAAAATATTTGCTGGTATTTCGGAAACTCGTTATTTCTTAGAAGCTTGGAAACCCCTCTCAATGAAAGTGCTTTTCCACAGTCTCTGCTTATGGCTACTTGAAGAGGAAACAAACCATAGAGACAAAACTGAGAACTCCATTATTTTGTCAAGTTTCAAAGAGCAACTACAAACCATGTTGGATTTAGAGTTCCAAATTCATCTATCTATATAGGAGAGAACAGAGGGAAACCTAAATATAAAAATGACTACTGTAGACGAAAGCTTCAACTTAAAGAACAAAATTTGGTGCGCCAAGTGGAATTTTTTTACTGATCATTACCGCAAAGTATCATCAAGATTGGGTGAATAAATATTTGCTGGTATTTCGGAAATCGATATTTCTTAGAAGTTTGGCAACCCCTCTCAATGAACGTGCTTTTCTACAGTTGTGCCTAGGGCTACTTGAAGAGGAAACAAACCATAGAGACAAAACTGAGAACTCCTTTATTGTGGCAAGTTTCAAAGAGCTACTACAAAACATGTTGGATTTAGAGTTCCAAATTCATCTCTGAATGTAGGAGAGAACAGAGAAAAACCTAAAAATATAAACTGCTAGTGTAAACGAACACTTCAAACTAGAAGAACAAAATTTGGAGAGCCAAGTGGGATTTGTGTACTTATCTCTACCACCACGTATCATCAAGATTGGGTGAAAAAATTTTGGCTGGTATTTCGGAAACTCGTTATTTCTTAGAAGCTTTGCAACCCTTCTCAATGAAAGTACTCTTCCACAGTCTGTGCCTAGGGCTACTTGAAGAGGAAACAAATCATAGAGACAAAACTGAGAACTCCTTTATTTTGTCAAGTTTCCAAGAGCTACTACAAACTATGTTGGATTTACAGTTCCAAATTCATCTATCTATATAGGAGAGAACAGAGTGAAACATAATATAAAAATTGCTACTGCAGACGAACGCTTCAACATAGAAGAACAAAATTTGGTGAGAAGGTGGGATTTGTGCACTGATCATTACCAACACGTATCGTCAAGATTGGCTGAAAAAGTATTTGCTGGTATATCGGTAACTCGTTATTTCTTAGACTTGGCAACCCCCTCAATCAATTGCTTTTCCACAGTCTGTGCCTAGGGCTACTTGAAAAGGAAAACAAACCTTAGAGACAAAACTGAGAACTCCTTTATTTTGTCAAGTTTCAAAGAGCTACTACAAACCATGTTGAATTTACAGTTCCATATTCATCTATCTATATAGGAGAGAATAGAGGGAAACATAAAAATATAAACTGCTCGTGTAAACGAACACTTCAAACTAGAAGAACAAAATTTGGTGAGCCAGGTGGGATTTGTGTACTTGTCTTTTCCATCACGTATCATCAAGATTGGGTGAAAAAAATTTTGCTGCTATTTCGGCAACTGGTTATTTCTTGGAAGCTTGGCAAACTTTTTCAAAGAAAGTTCTTCTCCACAGTCTGTGCCTAGGGCTACTAGAAGAGGAAACAAACCATAGAGACAAAACTGAGATCTCCTTTGTTTTGTCAAGTTTCAAAAAGCTACTAGAAACCATGTAGGATTTACAGTTCCAAATTCAACTATCTATATAGGAGAGAACAGAGGAAAACCTAAATATAAAACTGCTACTGTAGACGAACGCTTCAACATAGAAGAACAAAATTTGGTGAGCCAAGTGGGATTTTTGTACTGATCAATACCGCCAAGTATCATCAAGATTGGGTGAAAAAATATTTGCTGGTATTTCGAAAACTCGTTATTTCTTAGATGCTTGAAACCCCTCTCAATGAACGTGCTTTCCACAGTCTGTGGCTAGGGCTACTTGAAGAGGAAACAAACCATAGAGACAAAACTGAGAACTCCTTTATTTTGTCAAGTTTCAAAGAGATAATACAAACCATTTGGATTTAGAGTTCCAAATTCATCTCTCTATATGAGAGAACAGAGGAAAACCTAAATATATAAACTGCTCTTGTAGACGATCGCTTCTTCCTAGAAGAACACAATTTGGTGAGCCAAGTGGGATTTGTGTACTGATCATTACCAGCACGTATCATCAAGATTGGCTAAAAAAATATTTGCTGATGTTTCAGAAAATCGTAATTTCTTGGAAGCTTGGCAACCCCTTTCAATTAAAGTGCTTTTCCACAGTCTCTGCTTAGGGCTACTTGAAGAGGAAACAAATGGTAGAGACAAAACTGCGAACCATTATTTTTTGTCAAGTTTCAAAGAGTTACTACAAACCATGTTGGATTTAGAGTTCCAAATTCATTTATCTATATAGGAGAGAACAGAGGGAAACCTAAAAATATAAACTGCTAGTGTAAAGGAACACTTCAAACTAGAAGAACAAAATTTGGTGAGAAAGTGGGATTTGTGTACTTGTCTTTACCACCACGTATCATCAAGATTGGGTGAAAAAATTTTGCTGGTATTTAGGAAACTCGTTATTTCTTGGAAGCTTGGCAACCATTTTCAATGAAAGTTCTTCTCCACAGTCTGAGCTTAGGGATACTAGAAGAGGAAACAAACCATAGAGACAAAACTGAGAACTACTTTATTTTGTCAAGTTTCAATAAGCTACTACAAACCATGTTGGATTTAGAGTTTCAAATTTATCTATCTATATGGGAGAGAACAGAGGGAAACCTAAATATAAAAACTGCTACTGTAGAAGAACGCTTCAACCTAGAAAAACAAAATTGGTGAGCCAGGTGGTATTTGTGTACTGATCATTACCACCAAGTATCATCAAGATTGGTTGAAAAAATATTTGTTGGTAATTCGGAAACTCGTTATTTCTTAGAAGCTTGGCAACCCCTCTCAATAAAAGTGCTTTTCCAAAGTGTGTGCCTAGGGCTACTTGAAGAGGAAACACACCATAGAGACAAAACTGAGAACTATTTTTTTTGTCAAGTTTCAAATAGCTACTACAAACCATGTTGGATTTAGAGTTCCAAATTCATCTATCTATATATGAGAGCAGAGAGGGAAACCTAAATATAAAAACTGCTACTGTAGACGAACGCTTCAACCTAGAAGAGCAAAAATTGGTGAACCAAGTGGGATTTGTGTGCTGATCATTACCACCAAGTATCATCAAGATTGCGTGAAAAAATATTTGCTGGTATTTCGGAAACTCGTAATTTCTTGGAAGCTTGGCAACCCCTTTCAATGAAAGTGATTTTCCACAGTTTCTGCTTAGGGCTACTTGAAGAGGAAACAAATAATAGAGACAAAACTTCGAATTCCTTTATTTTGTCAAGTTTCAAAGAGCTACTACAAACCATGTTGGATTTAGAGTTCCAAATTCATCTATCTATATAAAAGAGAACAGAGGGAAACCTAGAAATATAAACTGCTACTGTAAAAGAACGCTTCAACCTAAAAGAACAAAATTTGGTGACTCAAGTGGGATTTGTGTACCGATCATTACCACCAAGTATCATCAAGATTGGGTGAAAAAACATTTGCTGGTATTTCGGGAACTCTTTATATTTTGGAAGCTTGGCAACCCCTTTCAATGAAAGTTCTTTTCCACAGTCTCTGCTTAGGGCTACTTGAAGAGGAAACAAACCATAGAGACAAAACTGAGAACTACTTTTTTTCGTCAAGTTTCAAAGAGCGACTATAAACCATGTTGGATTTAGAGTTATAAATTCATTTATCTATATAGGAGAGAACAGAGGGAAACTTAAATATAAAAATGACTACTGTAGACGAACGCTTCAACCTAGAAGAACAAAATTTGGTGAGCCAAGTGGGATTTGTGTACTGATCATTACCACCAAGTATCATCAAGATTGGGTGAAAAAGTATCTGCTGGTATTTCAGAAACTCCTTATTTCTTAGAAGCTTGGCAACCCCTCTCAATGAAAGTGCTTTTCCAAAGTCTGTGCCTAGGGCTACTTGAAGAGGAAACGAACCATAGAGACAAAATTGAGAACTCCATTATTTTGTCAAGTTTCAACGAGCTACTACAAACCATGTTGGATTTAGAGTTCCAAATTCATCTAACTATATATTAGAGAACAGATTGAAACCTAAAAATAAAAAATGCTACTGAAAACGAACGCTTCAACTTTGAAGAACAAAATTTGGTGAGTCAAGTTGGATTTGTGCACTGATCATTACCACCAGGTATCGTCAAGACTGGGTAAAAAATATTTGCTGGTATTTCGGAAACTCGTTATTTCTTAGAAGCTTGGAAACCCCTCTCAATGAAAGTGCTTTTCCACAGTCTCTGCTTATGGCTACTTGAAGAGGAAACAAACCATAGAGACAAAACTGAGAACTCCATTATTTTGTCAAGTTTCAAAGAGCAACTACAAACCATGTTGGATTTAGAGTTCCAAATTCATCTATCTATATAGGAGAGAACAGAGGGAAACCTAAATATAAAAATGACTACTGTAGACGAAAGCTTCAACTTAAAGAACAAAATTTGGTGCGCCAAGTGGAATTTTTTTACTGATCATTACCGCAAAGTATCATCAAGATTGGGTGAATAAATATTTGCTGGTATTTCGGAAATCGATATTTCTTAGAAGTTTGGCAACCCCTCTCAATGAACGTGCTTTTCTACAGTTGTGCCTAGGGCTACTTGAAGAGGAAACAAACCATAGAGACAAAACTGAGAACTCCTTTATTGTGGCAAGTTTCAAAGAGCTACTACAAAACATGTTGGATTTAGAGTTCCAAATTCATCTCTGAATGTAGGAGAGAACAGAGAAAAACCTAAAAATATAAACTGCTAGTGTAAACGAACACTTCAAACTAGAAGAACAAAATTTGGAGAGCCAAGTGGGATTTGTGTACTTATCTCTACCACCACGTATCATCAAGATTGGGTGAAAAAATTTTGGCTGGTATTTCGGAAACTCGTTATTTCTTAGAAGCTTTGCAACCCTTCTCAATGAAAGTACTCTTCCACAGTCTGTGCCTAGGGCTACTTGAAGAGGAAACAAATCATAGAGACAAAACTGAGAACTCCTTTATTTTGTCAAGTTTCCAAGAGCTACTACAAACTATGTTGGATTTACAGTTCCAAATTCATCTATCTATATAGGAGAGAACAGAGTGAAACATAATATAAAAATTGCTACTGCAGACGAACGCTTCAACATAGAAGAACAAAATTTGGTGAGAAGGTGGGATTTGTGCACTGATCATTACCAACACGTATCGTCAAGATTGGCTGAAAAAGTATTTGCTGGTATATCGGTAACTCGTTATTTCTTAGACTTGGCAACCCCTCTCAATCAAATTGCTTTTCCACAGTCTGTGCCTAGGGCTACTTGAAAAGGAAACAAACCTTAGAGACAAAACTGAGAACTCCTTTATTTTGTCAAGTTTCAAAGAGCTACTACAAACCATGTTGAATTTACAGTTCCATATTCATCTATCTATATAGGAGAGAATAGAGGGAAACATAAAAATATAAACTGCTCGTGTAAACGAACACTTCAAACTAGAAGAACAAAATTTGGTGAGCCAGGTGGGATTTGTGTACTTGTCTTTTCCATCACGTATCATCAAGATTGGGTGAAAAAAATTTTGCTGCTATTTCGGCAACTGGTTATTTCTTGGAAGCTTGGCAAACTTTTTCAAAGAAAGTTCTTCTCCACAGTCTGTGCCTAGGGCTACTAGAAGAGGAAACAAACCATAGAGACAAAACTGAGATCTCCTTTGTTTTGTCAAGTTTCAAAAAGCTACTAGAAACCATGTAGGATTTACAGTTCCAAATTCAACTATCTATATAGGAGAGAACAGAGGAAAACCTAAATATAAAACTGCTACTGTAGACGAACGCTTCAACATAGAAGAACAAAATTTGGTGAGCCAAGTGGGATTTTTGTACTGATCAATACCGCCAAGTATCATCAAGATTGGGTGAAAAAATATTTGCTGGTATTTCGAAAACTCGTTATTTCTTAGATGCTTGAAACCCCTCTCAATGAACGTGCTTTCCACAGTCTGTGGCTAGGGCTACTTGAAGAGGAAACAAACCATAGAGACAAAACTGAGAACTCCTTTATTTTGTCAAGTTTCAAAGAGATAATACAAACCATTTGGATTTAGAGTTCCAAATTCATCTCTCTATATGAGAGAACAGAGGAAAACCTAAATATATAAACTGCTCTTGTAGACGATCGCTTCTTCCTAGAAGAACACAATTTGGTGAGCCAAGTGGGATTTGTGTACTGATCATTACCAGCACGTATCATCAAGATTGGCTAAAAAAAATATTTGCTGATGTTTCAGAAAATCGTAATTTCTTGGAAGCTTGGCAACCCCTTTCAATTAAAGTGCTTTTCCACAGTCTCTGCTTAGGGCTACTTGAAGAGGAAACAAATGGTAGAGACAAAACTGCGAACCATTATTTTTTGTCAAGTTTCAAAGAGTTACTACAAACCATGTTGGATTTAGAGTTCCAAATTCATTTATCTATATAGGAGAGAACAGAGGGAAACCTAAAAATATAAACTGCTAGTGTAAAGGAACACTTCAAACTAGAAGAACAAAATTTGGTGAGAAAGTGGGATTTGTGTACTTGTCTTTACCACCACGTATCATCAAGATTGGGTGAAAAAATTTTGCTGGTATTTAGGAAACTCGTTATTTCTTGGAAGCTTGGCAACCATTTTCAATGAAAGTTCTTCTCCACAGTCTGAGCTTAGGGATACTAGAAGAGGAAACAAACCATAGAGACAAAACTGAGAACTACTTTATTTTGTCAAGTTTCAATAAGCTACTACAAACCATGTTGGATTTAGAGTTTCAAATTTATCTATCTATATGGGAGAGAACAGAGGGAAACCTAAATATAAAAACTGCTACTGTAGAAGAACGCTTCAACCTAGAAAAACAAAATTGGTGAGCCAGGTGGTATTTGTGTACTGATCATTACCACCAAGTATCATCAAGATTGGTTGAAAAAATATTTGTTGGTAATTCGGAAACTCGTTATTTCTTAGAAGCTTGGCAACCCCTCTCAATAAAAGTGCTTTTCCAAAGTGTGTGCCTAGGGCTACTTGAAGAGGAAACACACCATAGAGACAAAACTGAGAACTATTTTTTTTGTCAAGTTTCAAATAGCTACTACAAACCATGTTGGATTTAGAGTTCCAAATTCATCTATCTATATATGAGAGCAGAGAGGGAAACCTAAATATAAAAACTGCTACTGTAGACGAACGCTTCAACCTAGAAGAGCAAAAATTGGTGAACCAAGTGGGATTTGTGTGCTGATCATTACCACCAAGTATCATCAAGATTGCGTGAAAAAATATTTGCTGGTATTTCGGAAACTCGTAATTTCTTGGAAGCTTGGCAACCCCTTTCAATGAAAGTGATTTTCCACAGTTTCTGCTTAGGGCTACTTGAAGAGGAAACAAATAATAGAGACAAAACTTCGAATTCCTTTATTTTGTCAAGTTTCAAAGAGCTACTACAAACCATGTTGGATTTAGAGTTCCAAATTCATCTATCTATATAAAAGAGAACAGAGGGAAACCTAGAAATATAAACTGCTACTGTAAAAGAACGCTTCAACCTAAAAGAACAAAATTTGGTGACTCAAGTGGGATTTGTGTACCGATCATTACCACCAAGTATCATCAAGATTGGGTGAGAAAACATTTGCTGGTATTTCGGGAACTCTTTATATTTTGGAAGCTTGGCAACCCCTTTCAATGAAAGTTCTTTTCCACAGTCTCTGCTTAGGGCTACTTGAAGAGGAAACAAACCATAGAGACAAAACTGAGAACTACTTTTTTTCGTCAAGTTTCAAAGAGCGACTATAAACCATGTTGGATTTAGAGTTATAAATTCATTTATCTATATAGGAGAGAACAGAGGGAAACTTAAATATAAAAATGACTACTGTAGACGAACGCTTCAACCTAGAAGAACAAAATTTGGTGAGCCAAGTGGGATTTGTGTACTGATCATTACCACCAAGTATCATCAAGATTGGGTGAAAAAGTATCTGCTGGTATTTCAGAAACTCCTTATTTCTTAGAAGCTTGGCAACCCCTCTCAATGAAAGTGCTTTTCCAAAGTCTGTGCCTAGGGCTACTTGAAGAGGAAACGAACCATAGAGACAAAATTGAGAACTCCATTATTTTGTCAAGTTTCAACGAGCTACTACAAACCATGTTGGATTTAGAGTTCCAAATTCATCTAACTATATATTAGAGAACAGATTGAAACCTAAAAATAAAAAATGCTACTGAAAACGAACGCTTCAACTTTGAAGAACAAAATTTGGTGAGTCAAGTTGGATTTGTGCACTGATCATTACCACCAGGTATCGTCAAGACTGGGTAAAAAATATTTGCTGGTATTTCGGAAACTCGTTATTTCTTAGAAGCTTGGAAACCCCTCTCAATGAAAGTGCTTTTCCACAGTCTCTGCTTATGGCTACTTGAAGAGGAAACAAACCATAGAGACAAAACTGAGAACTCCATTATTTTGTCAAGTTTCAAAGAGCAACTACAAACCATGTTGGATTTAGAGTTCCAAATTCATCTATCTATATAGGAGAGAACAGAGGGAAACCTAAATATAAAAATGACTACTGTAGACGAAAGCTTCAACTTAAAAGAACAAAATTTGGTGCGCCAAGTGGAATTTTTTTACTGATCATTACCGCAAAGTATCATCAAGATTGGGTGAATAAATATTTGCTGGTATTTCGGAAATCGATATTTCTTAGAAGTTTGGCAACCCCTCTCAATGAACGTGCTTTTCTACAGTTGTGCCTAGGGCTACTTGAAGAGGAAACAAACCATAGAGACAAAACTGAGAACTCCTTTATTGTGGCAAGTTTCAAAGAGCTACTACAAAACATGTTGGATTTAGAGTTCCAAATTCATCTCTGAATGTAGGAGAGAACAGAGAAAAATCTAAAAATATAAACTGCTAGTGTAAACGAACACTTCAAACTAGAAGAACAAAATTTGGAGAGCCAAGTGGGATTTGTGTACTTATCTCTACCACCACGTATCATCAAGATTGGGTGAAAAAATTTTGGCTGGTATTTCGGAAACTCGTTATTTCTTAGAAGCTTTGCAACCCTTCTCAATGAAAGTACTCTTCCACAGTCTGTGCCTAGGGCTACTTGAAGAGGAAACAAATCATAGAGACAAAACTGAGAACTCCTTTATTTTGTCAAGTTTCCAAGAGCTACTACAAACTATGTTGGATTTACAGTTCCAAATTCATCTATCTATATAGGAGAGAACAGAGTGAAACATAATATAAAAATTGCTACTGCAGACGAACGCTTCAACATAGAAGAACAAAATTTGGTGAGAAGGTGGGATTTGTGCACTGATCATTACCAACACGTATCGTCAAGATTGGCTGAAAAAGTATTTGCTGGTATATCGGTAACTCGTTATTTCTTAGACTTGGCAACCCCTCTCAATCAAATTGCTTTTCCACAGTCTGTGCCTAGGGCTACTTGAAAAGGAAACAAACCTTAGAGACAAAACTGAGAACTCCTTTATTTTGTCAAGTTTCAAAGAGCTACTACAAACCATGTTGAATTTACAGTTCCATATTCATCTATCTATATAGGAGAGAATAGAGGGAAACATAAAAATATAAACTGCTCGTGTAAACGAACACTTCAAACTAGAAGAACAAAATTTGGTGAGCCAGGTGGGATTTGTGTACTTGTCTTTTCCATCACGTATCATCAAGATTGGGTGAAAAAAATTTTGCTGCTATTTCGGCAACTGGTTATTTCTTGGAAGCTTGGCAAACTTTTTCAAAGAAAGTTCTTCTCCACAGTCTGTGCCTAGGGCTACTAGAAGAGGAAACAAACCATAGAGACAAAACTGAGATCTCCTTTGTTTTGTCAAGTTTCAAAAAGCTACTAGAAACCATGTAGGATTTACAGTTCCAAATTCAACTATCTATATAGGAGAGAACAGAGGAAAACCTAAATATAAAACTGCTACTGTAGACGAACGCTTCAACATAGAAGAACAAAATTTGGTGAGCCAAGTGGGATTTTTGTACTGATCAATACCGCCAAGTATCATCAAGATTGGGTGAAAAAATATTTGCTGGTATTTCGAAAACTCGTTATTTCTTAGATGCTTGAAACCCCTCTCAATGAACGTGCTTTCCACAGTCTGTGGCTAGGGCTACTTGAAGAGGAAACAAACCATAGAGACAAAACTGAGAACTCCTTTATTTTGTCAAGTTTCAAAGAGATAATACAAACCATTTGGATTTAGAGTTCCAAATTCATCTCTCTATATGAGAGAACAGAGGAAAACCTAAATATATAAACTGCTCTTGTAGACGATCGCTTCTTCCTAGAAGAACACAATTTGGTGAGCCAAGTGGGATTTGTGTACTGATCATTACCAGCACGTATCATCAAGATTGGCTAAAAAAATATTTGCTGATATTTCAGAAAATCGTAATTTCTTGGAAGCTTGGCAACCCCTTTCAATCAAAGTGCTTATCCACAGTGTGTGCCTAGGGCTACTTGAAGAGGAAACAAACCATAGAGACAAAACTGAGAACTCTTTTATTTTGTCAAGTTTCAAAGAGCTACTAGAAACCATGTTGGATTTAGAGTTCCAAATTCATCTATCTATATAGGAGAGAACAGAGGGAAATCTAAATATAAAAACGACTACTGTAGATGAACACTTCAACCTAGAAGAACAAAATTTGGTGAGCCAAGTGGGATTTGTGTACTTCCTATTACCACCACGTATCAACAAGATTGGGTAAAAAAATATTTGCTCGTATATCGGAAACTCGTTATCTTAGAAGCTTAGCAACCCGTCTAAATGAAAGTGCTTTTCCACAGTCTGTGCCTAGGGCTACTTGAAGAGGAAACAAACCATAGAGACAAAACTGAGAACTCCTTTATTTTGTCAAGTTTCAAAAAGCTACTACAAACCATGTTGGATTTAGAGTTCCAAATTCATCTATCTATATAGGAGAGAACAGAGGAAAACCTAAAAATAAAAACTGCTACAGTAAATGAACGCTTTAACCTAGAAGAACAAAATTTGGTGAGCCAAGTGGGATTTGTGCACCGATCATTACCACCACGTATCATCAAGATTGGGTGAAAAAATATTTGCTGGTATTTCGGAAACTCGTAATTTCTTGGATGCTTGGCAACCCCTTTCAATGAAAGTGCTTTTGTACAGTCTCTGCTTAAGGCTACTGGAAGAGGAAACAAACCATAGAGACAAAACTGAGAACTAATTTTTTTCTGTCAAGTTTCAAAGAGCTACTACAAACCATGTTGGATTTAGAGTTCCAAATTCATCTATCTACATAGAAGAGAACAGAGTGAAACCTAAACATAAAAACTGATACTGTAGATGAACGCTTCAACCTAGAAGAACAAAATTTGGTGAGCCAAGTGGGATTTGTGTACCGATCATTACCACCAAGTATCATCAAGATTGGGTGAAAAAATATTTGCTGGTGTTTCAGAAACTCGTTATTTCTTGGAAGCTTGGCAACCCCTTTCAATGAAAGTGCTTTTCCACAGTCTCTGGTTAGGGCTACTTGAAGAGGAACAAACCATAGAGACAAAACTGAGAACTACTTTTTTTTGTCAAGTTTCAAAGAGCGACTACAAACCATGTTTTATTTAGAGTTCCAAATTAATCTATCTATATAGGAGAGAACAGAGGAAAACCTAAATATAAAAACGACTACTGTAGTCCAACGCTTCAACATAGAAGAACAAAATTTGGTGAGCCCTGTGCGATTTGTGTACTGATCATTACCACCAAGTATCATCAAGATTGGGTGAAAAAATATTTGCTTGTATTTTAGAAACTCGTTATTTCTTAGAAGCTTCGCAACCCCTCTCAATGAAAGTGCTTTTCCACAGTCTGTGCCTAGGGCTACTTGAAGAGAAAAAAAAATCATAGAGACAAAACTGAGAACTCCTTTATTTTGTCAAGTTTCAAAGAGCTACTAAAAACCATGTTGGATTTAGAGTTCCAAATTCATCTATCTATATAGGAGAGAACCGAGGGAAACCTAAATATAAAAACTGCTACTGTAGACGAACGCTTCAACCTAGAAGAACAAAATTTGGTGAGTCAAGTGGGATTTGTGGACTGATCATTACCACCAAGTATCATCAAGATTGGGTGAAAAAATATTTGCTGGTATTTCAGAAACTCGTTATTTCTTGGAAGCTTGGCAACCCCTTTCAATCAAAGTGCTTATCCACAGTGTGTGCCTAGGGCTACTTGAAGAGGAAACAAACCATAGAGACAAAACTGAGAACTCTTTTATTTTGTCAAGTTTCAAAGAGCTACTACAAACCATGTTGGATTTAGTGTTCCAAATTCATCTATCTATATAGGAGAGAACAGAGGGAAATCTAAATATAAAAACGACTACTGTAGATGAACACTTCAACCTAGAAGAACAAAATTTGGTGAGCCAAGTGGGATTTGTGTACTTCCAATTACCACCACGTATCAACAAGATTGGGTAAAAAAATATTTGCTCGTATATCGGAAACTCGTTATCTTAGAAGCTTAGCAACCCGTCTAAATGAAAGTGCTTTTCCACAGTCTGTGCCTAGGGCTACTTGAAGAGGAAACAAACCATAGAGACAAAACTGAGAACTACTTTATTTTGTCAAGTTTCAAAGAGCTACTACTAACCATGTTGGATTTAGAGTTCCAAATTAATCTATCTATATAGGAGAGAACAGTGTGAAACCTAAAAATATAAACTGCTATTGTAAACGAACGCTTCAACCTAGAAGAACAAAATTTGGTGAGTCAAGTGGGATTTGTGTACTTGTCATTACCACGACGTATCATCCAGATTGGGAGAAAAAATGTTTGCTGGTATTTCGGAAACTCGTTATTTCTTGGAAGCTTGGCAACCCCTTTCAATGACAGTGCTTTTCCACAGTCTCTTCTTCGTGCTACTTGAAGAGGAAACAAACCATAGAGACAAACTGAGAAGTACTTTTTTTTTGTCAAGTTTCAAAGTGCGACTACAAACCATGTTGGATTTAGAGTTCCAAATTCATCTATCTATATAGGAGAGAACAAAGTGAAACCAAAAATAAAAACTGCAACTGTAAACGAAAGTTTCCACCTAGAAGAACAAAATTTGGTGAGCCAAGTGGGATATGTGTACTTGTCATTACCACCACGTGTCATCAAGATTGGGTTAAAAAATATTTGCTGGTATTTCGGAAACTCGTAATTTATTGGAAGCTTGGAAACCCCTTTTAATGAAAGTGCTTTTCCACTGTCTGTGCCTAGGGCTACTTAAAGTGGAAACAAACCATGGAGACAAAACTGAGAACTCTTTTATTTTGTCAAGTTTCAAAGAGCTACTACAAACCATGTTGGATTTAGAGTTCCAAATTCATCTATCTATATACGAGAGAACAGAGGGAAACCTAAAAATAAAAACCGCTACTGCAAAGGAACGCTTCAACCTAGAAGAACAAAATTTGGTGAGTCAAGTGGGATTTGTGTACTGATCATTACCACCAAGTATCATCAAGATTGGGTGAAAAAATATTTGCTGGTATTTCGGAAACTCCTAATTTCTTGGAAGCTTGGCCATCCCTTTCCATGAAAGTGCTTTTCCACAGCCTCTGCTTAAGGCTACTTGAAGAGGAAACAAACCATAGAGACAAAACTGAGAACTACTTTTTTTTGTCAAGTTTCAAGGAGCTACTACAAACCATGTTGCATTTAGAGTCCCAAATTCATCTATCAATATAGGAGAGAACAGAGGGAATCCTAAATATAAAAAAGAATACTGTAGATGAACGCTTCAACCTAGAAGAACGACATTTGGTGAGCCAAGTGGGATTTGTGTACTTGTCATTAGCACCACGTATCATCAAGATTGGGTCAAAAAATATTTGCTGGTATTTCGGAAACTCGTTATTTCTTGGAATCTTGGAAACCTCTTTCAATGAAAGTGCTTTTCCACAGTCTCTTCTTTGGGCTCCTTGAAGAGTAAACAAATTATAGAGAACAAACTGAGAACTCCTTTATTTTGTCAAGTTTCAAAGAGCTACTACAAACCATGTTGGATTTTGAGTTCCAAATTCAACTATCTACATAGGAGAGAACAGAGTGAAACATAAGAATAAAAACTGCTACTGTAGAAGAACGCGTCAACCTAGAGGAAGAAAATTTGGTGAGCCAAGTGGGATTTCTGTACTGATCATTACCACCAAGTATCATCAAGATTGTGTGAAAAAATATTTGCTGGTATTTCGGAAACTCGTTATTTCTTAGAAGCTTGGCAAACCCTCTCAATGAAAGTGCTTTTCCACAGTCTGTGCCTAGGGCTACTTGAAGAGGAAACAAACCATAGAGACAAAACTGAGAACTCCTTTATTGTGTCAAGTTTCAAAGAGCTACTAGAAACCATGTTGGATTTAGAGTTCCAAATTCATCTATCTATAGGAGAGAACAGAGTGAAACCTAAAAATAAAAACTGCTATTGTAAACGAACGCTTCAACATAGAAGAACAAAATTTGTTGAGCCAAGTGGGATTTGTGTACTTGTCATTACCACCACGTATCATCAAGATTGGGTGAAAAAATATTTGCTGGTATTTCGGAAACTCGTTATTTCTAGAAGCTTGGCAACCCCTCTCAATTAAAGTGCTTTCCACAGTCTGTGCCTAGGGCTACTTGAAGAGGAAACAAACCATAGAGACAAAACTGAGAAATCCTTTATTGTGTCAAGTTTCAAAGAGCTACTAGAAACCATGTTGGATTTAGAGTTCCAAATTCATCTATCTATATAGGAGAGAACAGAGGGAAATCTAAATATAAAAACGACTACTGTAGATGAACACTTCAACCTAGAAGAACAAAATTTGGTGAGCCAAGTGGGATTTGTGTACTTCCTATTACCACCACGTATCAACAAGATTGGGTAAAAAAATATTTGCTCGTATATCGGAAACTCGTTATCTTAGAAGCTTAGCAACCCGTCTAAATGAAAGTGCTTTTCCACAGTCTGTGCCTAGGGCTACTTGAAGAGGAAACAAACCATAGAGACAAAACTGAGAACTCCTTTATTTTGTCAAGTTTCAAAAAGCTACTACAAACCATGTTGGATTTAGAGTTCCAAATTCATCTATCTATATAGGAGAGAACAGAGGAAAACCTAAAAATAAAAACTGCTACAGTAAATGAACGCTTTAACCTAGAAGAACAAAATTTGGTGAGCCAAGTGGGATTTGTGCACCGATCATTACCACCACGTATCATCAAGATTGGGTGAAAAAATATTTGCTGGTATTTCGGAAACTCGTAATTTCTTGGATGCTTGGCAACCCCTTTCAATGAAAGTGCTTTTGTACAGTCTCTGCTTAAGGCTACTGGAAGAGGAAACAAACCATAGAGACAAAACTGAGAACTAATTTTTTTCTGTCAAGTTTCAAAGAGCTACTACAAACCATGTTGGATTTAGAGTTCCAAATTCATCTATCTACATAGAAGAGAACAGAGTGAAACCTAAACATAAAAACTGATACTGTAGATGAACGCTTCAACCTAGAAGAACAAAATTTGGTGAGCCAAGTGGGATTTGTGTACCGATCATTACCACCAAGTATCATCAAGATTGGGTGAAAAAATATTTGCTGGTGTTTCAGAAACTCGTTATTTCTTGGAAGCTTGGCAACCCCTTTCAATGAAAGTGCTTTTCCACAGTCTCTGGTTAGGGCTACTTGAAGAGGAACAAACCATAGAGACAAAACTGAGAACTACTTTTTTTTGTCAAGTTTCAAAGAGCGACTACAAACCATGTTTTATTTAGAGTTCCAAATTAATCTATCTATATAGGAGAGAACAGAGGAAAACCTAAATATAAAAACGACTACTGTAGTCCAACGCTTCAACATAGAAGAACAAAATTTGGTGAGCCCTGTGCGATTTGTGTACTGATCATTACCACCAAGTATCATCAAGATTGGGTGAAAAAATATTTGCTTGTATTTTAGAAACTCGTTATTTCTTAGAAGCTTCGCAACCCCTCTCAATGAAAGTGCTTTTCCACAGTCTGTGCCTAGGGCTACTTGAAGAGAAAAAAAAATCATAGAGACAAAACTGAGAACTCCTTTATTTTGTCAAGTTTCAAAGAGCTACTAAAAACCATGTTGGATTTAGAGTTCCAAATTCATCTATCTATATAGGAGAGAACCGAGGGAAACCTAAATATAAAAACTGCTACTGTAGACGAACGCTTCAACCTAGAAGAACAAAATTTGGTGAGTCAAGTGGGATTTGTGGACTGATCATTACCACCAAGTATCATCAAGATTGGGTGAAAAAATATTTGCTGGTATTTCAGAAACTCGTTATTTCTTGGAAGCTTGGCAACCCCTTTCAATCAAAGTGCTTATCCACAGTGTGTGCCTAGGGCTACTTGAAGAGGAAACAAACCATAGAGACAAAACTGAGAACTCTTTTATTTTGTCAAGTTTCAAAGAGCTACTACAAACCATGTTGGATTTAGTGTTCCAAATTCATCTATCTATATAGGAGAGAACAGAGGGAAATCTAAATATAAAAACGACTACTGTAGATGAACACTTCAACCTAGAAGAACAAAATTTGGTGAGCCAAGTGGGATTTGTGTACTTCCAATTACCACCACGTATCAACAAGATTGGGTAAAAAAATATTTGCTCGTATATCGGAAACTCGTTATCTTAGAAGCTTAGCAACCCGTCTAAATGAAAGTGCTTTTCCACAGTCTGTGCCTAGGGCTACTTGAAGAGGAAACAAACCATAGAGACAAAACTGAGAACTACTTTATTTTGTCAAGTTTCAAAGAGCTACTACTAACCATGTTGGATTTAGAGTTCCAAATTAATCTATCTATATAGGAGAGAACAGTGTGAAACCTAAAAATATAAACTGCTATTGTAAACGAACGCTTCAACCTAGAAGAACAAAATTTGGTGAGTCAAGTGGGATTTGTGTACTTGTCATTACCACGACGTATCATCCAGATTGGGAGAAAAAATGTTTGCTGGTATTTCGGAAACTCGTTATTTCTTGGAAGCTTGGCAACCCCTTTCAATGACAGTGCTTTTCCACAGTCTCTGCTTCGTGCTACTTGAAGAGGAAACAAACCATAGAGACAAACTGAGAAGTACTTTTTTTTTGTCAAGTTTCAAAGTGCGACTACAAACCATGTTGGATTTAGAGTTCCAAATTCATCTATCTATATAGGAGAGAACAAAGTGAAACCAAAAATAAAAACTGCAACTGTAAACGAAAGTTTCCACCTAGAAGAACAAAATTTGGTGAGCCAAGTGGGATATGTGTACTTGTCATTACCACCACGTATCATCAAGATTGGGTTAAAAAATATTTGCTGGTATTTCGGAAACTCGTAATTTATTGGAAGCTTGGAAACCCCTTTTAATGAAAGTGCTTTTCCACTGTCTGTGCCTAGGGCTACTTAAAGTGGAAACAAACCATGGAGACAAAACTGAGAACTCTTTTATTTTGTCAAGTTTCAAAGAGCTACTACAAACCATGTTGGATTTAGAGTTCCAAATTCATCTATCTATATACGAGAGAACAGAGGGAAACCTAAAAATAAAAACCGCTACTGCAAAGGAACGCTTCAACCTAGAACAAAATTTGGTGAGTCAAGTGGGATTTGTGTACTGATCATTACCACCAAGTATCATCAAGATTGGGTGAAAAAATATTTGCTGGTATTTCGGAAACTCCTAATTTCTTGGAAGCTTGGCCATCCCTTTCCATGAAAGTGCTTTTCCACAGCCTCTGCTTAAGGCTACTTGAAGAGGAAACAAACCATAGAGACAAAACTGAGAACTACTTTTTTTTGTCAAGTTTCAAGGAGCTACTACAAACCATGTTGCATTTAGAGTCCCAAATTCATCTATCAATATAGGAGAGAACAGAGGGAATCCTAAATATAAAAAAGAATACTGTAGATGAACGCTTCAACCTAGAAGAACGACATTTGGTGAGCCAAGTGGGATTTGTGTACTTGTCATTAGCACCACGTATCATCAAGATTGGGTCAAAAAATATTTGCTGGTATTTCGGAAACTCGTTATTTCTTGGAATCTTGGAAACCTCTTTCAATGAAAGTGCTTTTCCACAGTCTCTTCTTTGGGCTCCTTGAAGAGTAAACAAATTATAGAGAACAAACTGAGAACTCCTTTATTTTGTCAAGTTTCAAAGAGCTACTACAAACCATGTTGGATTTTGAGTTCCAAATTCAACTATCTACATAGGAGAGAACAGAGTGAAACATAAGAATAAAAACTGCTACTGTAGAAGAACGCTTCAACCTAGAGGAAGAAAATTTGGTTAGCCAAGTGGGATTTGTGTACTGATATTACCACCAAGTATCATCAAGATTGTGTGAAAAAATATTTGCTGGTATTTCGGAAACTCGTTATTTCTTAGAAGCTTGGCAAACCCTCTCAATGAAAGTGCTTTTCCACTGTCTGTGCCTAGGGCTACTTGAAGAGGAAACAAACCATAGAGACAAAACTGAGAACTCCTTTATTGTGTCAAGTTTCAAAGAGCTACTGAAAACCATGTTGGATTTAGAGTTCCAAATTCATCTATCTATATAGGAGAGAACAGAGTGAAACCTAAAAATAAAAACTGCTATTGTAAACGAACGCTTCAACATAGAAGAACAAAATTTGTTGAGCCAAGTGGGATTTGTGTACTTGTCATTACCACCATGTATCATCAAGATTGGGTGAAAATATGTTTGCTGATATTTCGGAAACTCGTTATTTCTAGAAGCTTGGCAACCCCTCTCAATTAAAGTGCTTTTCCACAGTCTGTGCCTAGGGCTACTTGAAGGGGAATCCAACCATAAAGACAAAACTGAGAAGTCCTTTATTTTGTCAAGTTTCAAAAAGCTACTACAAACCATGTTGGATTTAGAGTACCAAATTAATCTATATATATAGGAGAGAACAGAGGAAATCCTAAAAATAAATACTGCTACAGTAAATGAACGCTTCAACCTAGAAGAACAAAATTTGGTGAGCCAAGTGGGATTTGTGTACCGATCATTACCACCACGTATCAACAAGATTGGGTGAAAAAATATTTGCTGGTATTTCGGAAACTCATAATTTCTTGGAAGCTTGGCAACCCCTTTCAATGAAAGTGCTTTTCCACAGTCTCTGCTTAGGGCTACTTGAAGAGGAAACAAATCATAGAGACAAAACTGAAAACTACTTTTTTTTTTTGTCAAGCTTCAAAGAGCTACTACAAACCATGTTGGATTTAGAGTTCCAAAGTCATCTATCTATATAGGAGAGAACAGAGGGAAAACTAAAAATAAAAACTGCTACTGTAAACGAAGGCTTCAACCTAGAAGAACAAAATTGGTGAGCCAAGTGGGATATGTGTGCTTGTCATTACCACCACGTATCATCCAGATTGGGTGAAAAAATATTTGCTGGTATTTCGGAAACTCATAATTTCTTGGTAGCTTGGCAACCCCTGTCAATGAAAGTGATTTTCCACAGTCTTTGATTAGGTCTACTTGAAGAAAAAACAAACCATAGAGACAAAACTGAGAACTCTTTTATTTTGTCAAGTTTCAAAGAGCTACTACAAACCATGTTGGATTTAGAGTTCCAAATTCATCTATCTATATACGAGAGAACAGAGGGAAACCTAAAAATAAAAACCGCTACTGTAAAGGAACGCTTCAACCTAGAAGAACAAAATTTGGTGAGTCAAGTGGGATTTGTGTACTGATCATTACCACCAAGTATCATCAAGATTGGGTGAAAAAATATTTGCTGGTATTTCGGAAACTCGTAATTTCTTGGAAGCTTGGCCATCCCTTTCCATGAAAGTGCTTTTCCACAGCCTCTGCTTAAGGCTACTTGAAGAGGAAACAAACCATAGAGACAAAACTGAGAACTACTTTTTTTTGTCAAGTTTCAAGGAGCTACTACAAACCATGTTGCATTTAGAGTCCCAAATTCATCTATCAATATAGGAGAGAACAGAGGGAAACCTAAATATAAAAAAGAATACTGTAGATGAACGCTTCAACCTAGAAGAACGACATTTGGTGAGCCAAGTGGGATTTGTGTACTTGTCATTAGCACCACGTATCATCAAGATTGGGTCAAAAAATATTTGCTGGTATTTCGGAAACTCGTTATTTCTTGGAATCTTGGCAACCTCTTTCAATGAAAGTGCTTTTCCACAGTCTCTTCTTTGGGCTCCTTGAAGAGTAAACAAATTATAGAGAACAAACTGAGAAATCCTTTATTTTGTCAAGTTTCAAAGAGCTACTACAAACCATGTTGGATTTTGAGTTCCAAATTCAACTATCTACATAGGAGAAAACAGAGTGAAACATAAGAATAAAAACTGCTACTGTAGAAGAACGCTTCAACCTAGAGGAAGAAAATTTGGTTAGCCAAGTGGGATTTGTGTACTGATCATTACCACCAAGTATCATCAAGATTGTTTGAAAAAATATTTGCTGGTATTTCGGGAACTCGTTATTTCTTAGAAGCTTGGCAAACCCTCTCAATGAAAGTGGTTTTCCACTGTCTGTGCCTAGGGCTACTTGAAGAGGAAACAAACCATAGAGACAAAACTGAGAACTCCTTTATTGTGTCAAGTTTCAACGAGCTACTAGAAACCATGTTGGATTTAGAGTTCCAAATTCATCTATCTATATAGGAGAGAACAGAGTGAAACCTAAAAATAAAAACTGCTATTGTAAACGAACGCTTCAACATAGAAGAACAAAATTTGTTGAGCCAAGTGGGATTTGTGTACTTGTCATTACCACCATGTATCATCAAGATTGGGTGAAAAAATATTTGCTGGTATTTCGGAAACTCGTTATTTCTAGAAGCTTGGCAACCCCTCTCAATTAAAGTGCTTTTCCACAGTCTGTGCCTAGGGCTACTTGAAGGGGAATCCAACCATAAAGACAAAACTGAGAAGTCCTTTATTTTGTCAAGTTTCAAAAAGCTACTACAAACCATGTTGGATTTAGAGTACCAAATTAATCTATATATATAGGAGAGAACAGAGGAAAACCTAAAAATAAAAACTGCTACAGTAAATGAACGCTTCAACCTAGAAGAACAAAATTTGGTGAGCCAAGTGGGATTTGTGTACCGATCATTACCACCACGTATCAACAAGATTGGGTGAAAAAATATTTGCTGGTATTTCGGAAACTCGTAATTTCTTGGAAGCTTGGCAACCCCTTTCAATGAAAGTGCTTTTCCACAGTCTCTGCTTAGGGCTACTTGAAGAGGAAACAAATCATAGAGACAAAACTGAAAACTACTTTTTTTTGTCAAGTTTCAAAGAGATACTGCAAACCATGTTGGATTTAGAGTTCCAAATTAATCTATCTATATAGGAGAGAACAGAGGAAACCCTAAATATAAAAACGACTACTGTAGCCGAACGCTTCAACCTAGAAGAACAAAATTTGGTGAGCCAAATTGGAGTTGTGTACTTGTCATTACCACCACGTATCATCAAGATTGGGTAAAAAAATATTTGCTGGTATTTCGGAAACTCTTTATTTCTTAGAAGCTTTGCAACCTCTCTCAATGAAAGTGCTTTTCCACAGTCTGTGCCTAGGGCTACTTGAAGAGGAAACAAACCATAGCGACAAAACTGAGTACTCCTTTATTTTGTCAAGTTTCAAAGAGCTACTACAAACCATGTTGGATTCAGATTTCCAAATTCATCTATCTATATAGGAGAGAAGAGAGGGAAACCTGAAAATATAAACTGCTTCTGTAAACGAACGCTTCAATCTAGAAGACCAAAATGTGGTGTGTCAAGTTGGATTTGTGTACCGATCATTACCACCAAGTATCATCAAGTTTGGGTGAAAAAATATTTGCTGGTATTTCGGAAACTCGTTATTTCTTGGAAGCTTGGCAATCCCTCTCAATGAAAGTGCATTTCCACAGTCTCTGCTTAGGGCTACTTGAAGAGGAAACAAACCATAGAGACAAAACTGAGAACTACTTTTTTTTTTGTCAAGTTTTAAAGAGCGACTACAAACCATGTTGGATTTAGAGTTCCAAATTAATCTATCTATATAGGAGTGAACAGAGGGAAACCTAAATATAAAAACGACTACTGTAGACCAACGCTTCAACCTAGAAGAACAAAATTTGATGAACCAAGTGGGATTTGTGTCCTTGTCATTACCACCAGGTATCATCCAGATTTGGGTGAAAAAATATTTGCTGGTATTTCGGAAACTCGTAATTTCTTGGAAGCTTGGCAACCCTTTCAATGAAAGTGCTTTTCCACCGTCTCTGCTTAGGGCTACTTGAAGAGGAAACAAACCATAGAGAGAAATTTGAGAACTCCTTTATTTTGTCAAGTTTCAAAGAGCTACTACAAACCATGTTGGATTTAGAGTTCCAAATTCATCTATCTACATAGAAGAGAAAAGAGTGAAACCTAAACATAAAAACTCATACTGTAGAAGAACGCTTCAACCTAGAAGAACAAAATTTGGTGAGCCATGTGGGATTTGTGTACCGATCATTACCACCAAGTATCATCAAGATTGGGTGAAAAAATATTTGCTGGTGTTTCAGAAACTCGTTATTTCTTGGAAGCTTGGCAACCCCATTCAATGAAAGTGCTTTTCCACAGTCTCTGCTTAGGGCTACTTGAAGAGGAAACAAAGCAGAGAGACAAAATTGAGAACTATTTATTTGTCAAGTTTCAAAGAACTACTACAAACCATGTTGGATTTAGAGTTCCAAATTCATCTATCTATATTGGAGAGAACAGAGTGAAACCTAAAAATAAAAACTGCTACTTGAAACGAACTCTTCAACCTAGAAGAACAAAATTTGATGAGCCAAGTGGGATTTGTGTACTTGTCATTACCACCAAGTATCATCAAGATTCGGTGAAAAAATATATGCTGGTGTTTCAGAAACTCGTTATTTCTTAGAAGCTTGGCAACCCCTTTCAATGAAAGTGCTTTTCCAAAGTCTCTGCTTAGGGCTACTTGAAGAGGACACAAATTATAGAGACAAAGCTGAGAACTCTTTTATTTTGTCAAGTTTCAAAGAGCTACTACAAACCATGTTGGATTTAGAGTTCCCAATTCATCTATCTACATAGGAGACAACAGAGTGAAACCTAAACATAAAAACTGTTACTGTAGACGAACACTTCAACTTAGAAGAACAAACATTGGTGAGCCAAGTGGGATTTGTGTACTGATCATTACCACCAATTATCATCAAGATTGGGTGAAATAATATTTGCTGGTATTTCAGAAACTCGTTATTTCTTAGAAGCTTGGCAACCCCTCTCAATGAAAGTGCTTTTCCACAGTCTCTGCCCAGGGCTACCTGAAGAGGAAACAAAGCATAGATACAAAACTGAGAACTCCTTTATTTTGTCAAGTTTCAAAGAGCTACTAGAAACCATGTTGGATTTAGAGTTCCAAATTCATCTATCTATATCGGAGAGAACAGAGTGAAACCTAAAAATAATAACTGCTACTTGAAACGAACTCTTCAACCTAGAAGAACAAAATTTGGTGAGCCATGTGGGATTTGTGTACTTGTCATTACCATCACGTATCATCAAGATTGGGTGATAAAATATTTGCTGGTATTCGGAAACTCGTTATTTCTTGGAAGCTTGGCAACCTCTTTCAATGAAAGTGCTTATACACAGTCTTTCTTAGGGCTCCTTGAAGAGTAAACAAATTATAGAGAACAAACTGAGAACTCCTTTATTTTGTCAAGTTTCAAAGATCTACTACAAACCATGTTGGATTTAGAGTTCCAAATTCATCTATCTATATAGGAGAGAACAGAGGAAAACCTAAAAATAAAAACTGCTACAGTAAATGAACGCTTCAACCTAGAAGAACAAAATTTGGTGAGCCAAGTGGATTTGTGTACCGATCATTACCACCACGTATCAACAAGATTGGGTGAAAAAATATTTGCTGGTATTTCGGAAACTCGTAATTTCTTGGAAGCTTGGCAACCCCTTTCAATGAAAGTGCTTTTCCACAGTCTCTGCTTAGGGCTACTTGAATAGGAAACAAATCATAAAGACAAAACTGAGAACTAGTTTTTTTTTTTCAAGTTTCAAAGAGCTACTACAAACCATGGTTGATTAAGAGTTCCAAAGTCATCTATCTATATAGGAGAGAACACAGGGAAACCTAAAAATAAAAACTGCTACGGTCAACGAACGCTTCAACCTAGAAGAACTAAATTTGGTGACCCAAGTGAAATTTTTGTACTTGTCATTAAAACCAAGTATCATCAAGATTGGGTTAAAAAATATATGCTGGTATTTCGGAAACTCATAATTTCTTGGAAATTTGGCAACCCATTTCAATGAAAGTGCTTTTCCAAAGTCTCTGCTTTGGGCTACTTGAAGAGGACACAAATTATAGAGACAAAGCTGAGAACTCTTTTATTTTGTCAAGTTTCAAAGAGCTACTACAAACCATGTTGGATTTAGAGTTCCAAATTCATCTATCTAGATTAAGAATTAACAGAGTGAAACCTAAACATAAAAACTGTTACTGTAGACGAACACTTCAACCTAGAAGAACAAACATTGGTGAGCCAAGTGGGATTTGTGTACTGATCATTACCACCAATTATCATCAAGATTGGGTGAAATAATATTTGCTGGTATTTCAGAAACTCGTTATTTCTTAGAAGCTTGGCAACCCCTCTCAATGAAAGTGCTTTTCCACAGTCTCTGCCAAGGGCTACCTGAAGAGGAAACAAACCATAGATACAAAACTGAGAACTCCTTTATTTTGTCAAGTTTCAAAGAGCTACTAGAAACCATGTTGGATTTAGAGTTCCAAATTCATCTATCTATATCAGGGAGAACAGAGTGAAACCTAAAAATAATAACTGCTACTTGAAACGAACTCTTCAACCTAGAAGAACAAAATTTGGTGAGCCATGTGGGATTTGTGTACTTGTCATTACCATCACGTATCATCAAGATTGGGTGATAAAATATTTGCTGGTATTCGGAAACTCGTTATTTCTTGGAAGCTTGGCAACCTCTTTCAATGAAAGTGCTTATCCACAGTCTTTCTTAGGGCTCCTTGAAGAGAAAAAAATTATAAAGAACAAACTGAGAACTCCTTTATTTTGTCAAGTTTCAAAGAGCTACAACAAACCATGTTGGATTTTGAGTTCCAAATTCATCTATCTACATAGGAGAGAACAGAGTGAAACCTAAGAATAAAAACTGCTACTGTAGACGAACGCGTTAACCTAGAGGAAGAAAATTTGGTTAGCCAAGTGGGATTTGTGTACTGATCATTACCACCAAGTATCATCAAGATTGGGTCAAAAAATATTTGCTGGTATTTCGGAAACTCGTTATTTCTTACAAGCTTGTCAAACCCTCTCAATGAAAGTGCTTTTCCACAGTCTGTGCCTAGGGCTACTTGAAGAGGAAAAAAAACATACAGACAAAACTGAGAACTCCTTTATTGTGTCAAGTTTCAAAGAGCTACTAGAAATCATGTTGGATTTAGAGTTCCAAATTCATCTATCTATATAGGAGAGAACAGAGTGAATCCTAAAAATAAAAACTGCTATTGTAAACGAACGCTTCAATATAGAAGAACACAATTTGGTGAGCCAAGTGGTATTTGTGTACTGATCATTACCACCAGGATCATCAAGATTGGGTGAAAAAATATTTGCTGGTATTTTGGAAACTCGTTATTTCTTAGAAGCTTGGCAACAACTCCCAATGAAAGCGCTTTTCCACAGTCTGTGCCTAGTGCTACTTGAAGAGGAAACAAACCATACAGACAAAACTGAGAACTCCTTTATTTTGTCAAGTATCAGAGAGATACTACAAACCATGTTGATTTTAGAGTTCCAAATTCATCTATCTATATAGGAGAGAACAGAGGGAAACCTAAAAATAAAAACTGCTACTGTAAAAGAACGCTTCAACCTAGAAAAACAAAATTTGGTGAGCCAAGTGCGATTTGTGTAATTGTCATTACCACCAAGTATCATCAAGATTGGGTGAAAAAATATTTGTTGTTATTTCGGAAACTCGTATTTTCTTGGAAGCTTGGCAACCCCTTTCAATGAAAGTGCTTTTCCAAAGACTCTGCTTTGGGCTACTTGAAGAGGAAACAAATTATAGAGACAAAGCTGAGAACTCTTTTATTTTGTCAAGTTTCAAAGAACTACTACAAACCATGTTGGATTTAGAGTTCCAAATTCATCTATCTATATAGGATAGAACAGATGGAAACCTAAAAATAAAAACTGCTACTGTAAACAACGCTTCAACCTAGAAGAACAAAATTTGGTGAGCCAAGTGGGATTTGTGTACTTTTCATTACCACCACGTATCATCCAGACTGGGTGAAAAAATATTTGTTGGTATTTCGGAAACTCATAATTTCTTGTTAGCTTGGCAACAACTGTCAATGAAAGTGCTTTTACACAGTCTTTCTTAGGGCTACTTGAAGAGGAAAGAAATTATAGAGACAAAACTGAGAACTCCTTTATTTTGTCAAGTTTCAAAGAGCTACTACAAACCATGTTGGATTTAGAGTTCCCAATTCATCTATCTACATAGGAGAGAACAGAGTGAAACCTAAACATAAAAACTGCTACTCTAGACGAACGCTTCAACCTAGAAGAACAAAATTTGGTGAGCCAAGTGGGATTTGTGTACTGATCATTACCACCACGTATCATCAAGATTGGTTGAAAAAATATTTGCTGGTATTTCGGAAACTCGTTATTTCTTGGAAGCTTGGCAACCCCTCTCAATGAAAGTGATTTTCCACAGTCTGTGCCTAGGGCTACTTGAAGAGGAAACAAACCATAGAGACAAAACTGAGAACTCCTTTATTTTGTCAAGTTTCAAAGAGCTACTACAAACCATGTTGGATTTAGAGTTCCAAATTCATCTATCTATATAGGAGAGAACAGAGGAAAACCTAAAAATAAAAACTGCTACAGTAAATGAACGCTTCAACCTAGAAGAAAAAAAATTGGTGAGCCAAGTGGGATTTGTGTACCGATCATTACCACCACGTATCAACAAGATTGGGTGAAAAAAATTTTGCTGGTATTTCGGAAACTCGTAATTTCTTGGAAGCTTGGCAACCCCTTTCAATGAAAGTGCTTTTCCACAGTCTCTGCTTAGGGCTACTAGAAGAGGAATCAAATCATAAAGACAAAACTGAAAACTAGTTTTTTTTTTTTTTCAAGTTTCAAAGAGCTACTACAAACATTGGTTGATTTAGAGTTCCAAAGTCATCTATCTATATAGGAGAGAACAGAGGGTAACTTAAAAATAAAAACTGCTACTCTAAACGAACGCTTCAACCTAGAAGAACAAAGTTTGGTGAGCCAAGTGCGATTTGTGCACTTGTCATTACCACCAAGTATCATCAAGATTGGGTGAAAAAATATTTGCTGGTATTTAGGAAACTCGTTATTTCTTAGAAGCTTGGCAACCCCACTCAATGAAATTGATTTTCCACAGTCTGTGCCTAGGGCTACTTGAAGAGGAAACAAACCATAGAGACAAAACTGAGAACTCCTTTATTTTGTCAAGTTTCAAAGAGCTACTAGAAACCATGTTTTATTTAGAGTTCCAAATTCATCTATCTATATAGGAGAGAACATAGTGAAACCTAAAAATAAAAACTCATATTGTAAACAAACGCTTCAACCTAGAAGAACAAAATATGTTGAGCCAAGTAAAATTTGTGTACTTGTCATTACCCCCACGTATCATCAAGATTGGGTGAAAAAATATTTGCTGGTTTTTCGGAAACTCGTTATTTCTTAGAACCTTGGCAACACCTCACAATGAAAGTGCTTTTCCAAAGTCTGTGCCTAGGGCTACTTGAAGGGGAAACAAACCATAGAGACAAAACTGAGAACTCCTTTATTTTGTCAAGTTTCAAAGATCTACTACAAACCATGTTGGATTTAGAGTTCCAAATTCATCTATCTATATAGGAGAGAACAGAGGAAAACCTAAAAATAAAAACTGCTACAGTAAATGAACGCTTCAACCTAGAAGAACAAAATTTGGTGAGCCAAGTGGGATTTGTGTACCGATCATTACCACCACGTATCAACAAGATTGGGTGAAAAAATATTTGCTGGTATTTCGGAAACTCGTAATTTCTTGGAAGCTTGGCAACCCCTTTCAATGAAAGTGCGTTTCCACAGTCTCTGCTTAGGGATACTTGAATAGGAAACAAATCATAAAGACAAAACTGAGAACTAGTTTTTTTTTTCAAGTTTCAAAGAGCTACTACAAACCATGGTTGATTTAGAGTTCCAAAGTCATCTATCTATATAGGAGAGAACACAGGGAAACCTAAAAATAAAAACTGCTACTGTCAACGAACGCTTCAACCTAGAAGAACTAAATTTGGTGACCCAAGTGGGATTTGTGTACTTATCATTAAAACCAAGTATCATCAAGATTTGGTTAAAAAATATATGCTGGTATTTCGGAAACTCGTAATTTCTTGGAAATTTGGCAACCCATTTCAATGAAAGTGCTTTTCCAAAGTCTCTGCTTTGGGCTACTTGAAGAGGACACAAATTATAGAGACAAAGCTGAGAACTCTTTTATTTTGTCAAGTTTCAAAGAGCTACTACAAACCATGTTGGATTTAGAGTTCCAAATTCATCTATCTAAATAGGAATTAAGAGAGTGAAACCTAAACATAAAAACTGTTACTATAGACGAACACTTCAACCTAGAAGAACAAACATTGGTGAGCCAAGTGGGATTTGTGTACTGATCATTACCACCAATTATCATCAAGATTGGGTGAAATAATATTTGCTGGTATTTCAGAAACTCGTTATTTCTTAGAAGCTTGTCAACCCCTCTCAATGAAAGTGCTTTTCCACAGTCTCTGCCCAGGGCTACCTGAAGAGGAAACAAACCATAGATACAAAACTGAGAACTCCTTTATTTTGTCAAGTTTCAATGAGCTACTAGAAACCATGTTGGATTTAGAGTTCCAAATTCATCTGTCTATATAGAAGAGAACAGAGTGAAACCTAAAAATAAAAACTGCTACTTGAAACGAACGCGTCAACCTAGAAGAACAAAATTTGGTGAGCCATGTGGGATTTGTGTACTTGTCATTACCATCACGTATCATCAAGATTGGGTGATAAAATATTTGCTGGTATTCGGAAACTCGTTATTTCTTGGAAGCTTGGCAACCTCTTTCAATGAAAGTGCTTATCCACAGTCTTTTTAGGGCTCCTTGAAGAGTAAACAAATTATAAAGAACAAACTGAGAACTCCTTTATTTTGTCAAGTTTCAAAGAGCTACAACAAACCATGTTGGATTTTGAGTTCCAAATTCATCTATCTACATAGGAGAGAACAGAGTGAAACCTAAGAATAAAAACTGCTACTGTAGACGAACGCGTTAACCTAGAGGAAGAAAATTTGGTTAGCCAAGTGGGATTTGTGTACTGATCATTACCACCAAGTATCATCAAGATTGGGTGAAAAAATATTTGCTGGTATTTCGGAAACTCGTTATTTCTTACAAGCTTGTCAAACCCTCTCAATGAAAGTGCTTTTCCACAGTCTGTGCCTAGGGCTACTTGAAGAGGAAAAAAACCATACAGACAAAACTGAGAACTCCTTTATTGTGTCAAGTTTCAAAGAGCTACTAGAAATCATGTTGGATTTAGAGTTTCAAATTCATCTATCTATATAGGAGAGAACAGAGTGAATCCTAAAAATAAAAACTGCTATTGTAAACGAACGCTTCAATATAGAAGAACAAAATTTGGTGAGCCAAGTGGGATTTGTGTACTTGTCATTACCACCAAGTATCATCAAGATTGGGTGAAAAAATATTTGCTGGAATTTCGGAAACTCGTTATTTCTTAGAAGCTTGGCAACCCCTCTCAAAAAAGTGCTTTTCCACAGTCTGTGCCTAGGGATACTTGAAGGGGAAATAAACCATAAAGACAAAACTGAGAACTCCTTTATTTTGTCAAGTTTCAAAAAGCTTCTACAAACCATGTTGGATTTAGAGTTCCAAATTCATCTATCTATATAGGAGAGAACAGAGTGAAACCAAAAATAAAAACTGCTATTGTAAACGAACGCTTCAACCTAGAAGAACACAATTTGGTGAGCCAAGTGGTATTTGTGTACTGATCATTACCACCAGGATCATCAAGATTGGGTGAAAAAATATTTGCTGGTATTTTGGAAACTCGTTATTTCTTAGAAGCTTGGCAACAACTCCCAATGAAAGCGCTTTTCCACAGTCTGTGCCTAGTGCTACTTGAAGAGGAAACAAACCATACAGATAAAACTGAGAACTCCTTTATTTTGTCAAGAATCAGAGAGATACTACAAACCATGTTGATTTTAGAGTTCCAAATTCATCTATCTATATAGGAGAGAACAGAGGGAAACCTAAAAATAAAAACTGCTACTGTAAAAGAACGCTTCAACCTAGAAAAACAAAATTTGGTGAGCCAAGTGCGATTTGTGTAATTGTCATTACCACCAAGTATCATCAAGATTGGGCGAAAAAATATTTGTTGTTATTTCGGAAACTCGTATTTTCTTGGAAGCTTGGCAACCCCTTTCAATGAAAGTGCTTTTCCAAAGACTCTGCTTTGGGCTACTTGAAGAGGAAACAAATTATAGAGACAAAGCTGAGAACTCTTTTATTTTGTCAAGTTTCAAAGAACTACTACAAACCATGTTGGATTTAGAGTTCCAAATTCATCTATCTATATAGGATAGAACAGATGGAAACCTAAAAATAAAAACTGCTACTGTAAACAACGCTTCAACCTAGAAGAACAAAATTTTGGTGAGCCAAGTGGGATTTGTGTACTTTCATTACCACCACGTATCATCCAGACTGGGTGAAAAAATATTTGTTGGTATTTCGGAAACTCATAATTTCTTGTTAGCTTGGCAACCCCTGTCAATGAAAGTGCTTTTACACAGTCTTTCTTAGGGCTACTTGAAGAGGAAAGAAATTATAGAGACAAAACTGAGAACTCCTTTATTTTGTCAAGTTTCAAAGAGCTACTACAAACCATGTTGGATTTAGAGTTCCCAATTCATCTATCTACATAGGAGAGAACAGAGTGAAACCTAAACATAAAAACTGCTACTCTAGACGAACGCTTCAACCTAGAAGAACAAAATTTGGTGAGCCAAGTGGGATTTGTGTACTGATCATTACCACCAAGTATCATCAAGATTGGTTGAAAAAATATTTGCTGGTATTTCGGAAACTCGTTATTTCTTGGAAGCTTGGCAACCCCTCTCAATGAAAGTGCTTTTCCAAAGTCTGTGCCTAGGGCTACTTGAAGGGGAAACAAACCATAGAGACAAAACTGAGAACTCCTTTATTTTGTCAAGTTTCAAAGATCTACTACAAACCATGTTGGATTTAGAGTTCCAAATTCATCTATCTATATAGGAGAGAACAGAGGAAAACCTAAAAATAAAAACTGCTACAGTAAATGAACGCTTCAACCTAGAAGAACAAAATTAGGTGAGCCAAGTGGGATTTGTGTACCGATCATTACCACCACGTATCAACAAGATTGGGTGAAAAAATATTTGCTGGTATTTCGGAAACTCGTAATTTCTTGGAAGCTTGGCAACCCCTTTCAATGAAAGTGCGTTTCCACAGTCTCTGCTTAGGGATACTTGAATAGGAAACAAATCATAAAGACAAAACTGAGAACTAGTTTTTTTTTTCAAGTTTCAAAGAGCTACTACAAACCATGGTTGATTTAGAGTTCCAAAGTCATCTATCTATATAGGAGAGAACACAGGGTAACCTAAAAATAAAAACTGCTACTGTAAACGAACGCTTCAACCTACAAGAACTAAATTTGGTGACCCAAGTGGGATTTGTGTACTTATCATTAAAACCAAGTATCATCAAGATTTGGTTAAAAAATATATGCTGGTATTTCGGAAACTCGTAATTTCTTGGAAATTTGGCAACCCATTTCAATGAAAGTGCTTTTCCAAAGTCTCTGCTTTGGGCTACTTGAAGAGGACACAAATTATAGAGACACAGCTGAGAACTCTTTTATTTTGTCAAGTTTCAAAGAGCTACTACAAACCATGTTGGATTTAGAGTTCCAAATTCATCTATCTAAATAGGAATTAACAGAGTGAAACCTAAACATAAAAACTGTTACTGTAGACGAACACTTCAACCTAGAAGAACAAACATTGGTGAGCCAAGTGGGATTTGTGTACTGATCATTACCCCCAATTATCATAAAGATTGGGTGAAATAATATTTGCTGGTATTTCAGAAACTCGTTATTTCTTAGAAGCTTGTCAACCCCTCTCAATGAAAGTGCTTTTCCACAGTCTCTGCCCAGGGCTACCTGAAGAGGAAACAAACCATAGATACAAAACTGAGAACTCCTTTATTTTGTCAAGTTTCAATGAGCTACTAGAAACCATGTTGGATTTAGAGTTCCAAATTCATCTGTCTATATAGAAGAGAACAGAGTGAAACCTAAAAATAAAAACTGCTACTTGAAACGAACGCTTCAACCTAGAAGAACAAAATTTGGTGAGCCATGTGGGATTTGTGTACTTGTCATTACCATCACGTATCATCAAGATTGGGTGATAAAATATTTGCTGGTATTTCGGAAACTCATTATTTCTTGGAAGCTTGGCAACCTCTTTCAATGAAAGTGCTTATCCACAGTCTTTCTTAGGGCTCCTTGAAGAGTAAACAAATTATAGAGAACAAACTGAGAACTCCTTTATTTTGTCAAGTTTCAAAGAGCTACAACAAACCATGTTGGATTTTGAGTTCGAAATTCATCTATCTACATAGGAGAGAACAGAGTGAAACCTAAGAATAAAAACTGCTACTGTAGACGAACGCGTTAACCTAGAGGAAAAAAGTTTGGTTAGCCAAGTGGGACTTGTGTACTGATCATTACCACCAAGTATCATCAAGATTGGGTGAAAAAATATTTGCTGGTATTTCGGAACCTCGTTATTTCTTACAAGCTTGGCAAACCCTCTCAATGAAAGTGCTTTTCCACAGTCTGTGCCTAGGGCTACTTGAAGAGGAAAAAAACCATAGAGACAAAACTGAGAACTCCTTTATTGTGTCAAGTTTCAAAGAGCTACTAGAAATCATGTTGGATTTAGAGTTCCAAATTCATCTATCTATATAGGAGAGAACAGAGTGAATCCTAAAAATAAAAACTGCTATTGTAAACGAACGCTTCAACATAGAAGAACAAAATTTGGTGAGCCAAGTGGGATTTGTGTACTTGTCATTACCACCAAGTATCATCAAGATTGGGTGAAAAAATATTTGCTGGTATTTCGGAAACTCGTTATTTCGTAGAAGCTTGGCAACCCTTCTCAATGTAAGTGATTTTCCACAGTCTGTGCCTAGGTCTACTTGAAGAGGAAACAAACCATAGAGACAAAACTGAGAACTCCTTTATTGTGTCAAGTTTCAAAGAGCTACTAGAAACCATGTTGGATTTAGAGTTCCAAATTCATCTATCTATATAGGAGGAACAGAGTGAAACCTAAAAATAAAAACTGCTATTGAAAACGAACGCTTCAACCTAGAAGAACAAAATTTCTTGAGCCAAGTAGGATTTGTGTACTTGTCATTACCACCACGTATCATAAAGATTGGGTGAAAAAATATTTGCTGGTATTTCAGAAACTCGTTATTTCTTAGAAGCTTGGTAACCCCTCTCAATGAAAGTGCTTTTCCACAGTCTGATCCTAGGGCTACTTGAATGGGAAACAAACCAAAATGACAAAACTGAGAACTCCTTTATTTTGTCAAGTTTCAAAAAGCTACAACAAACCATGTTGGATTTAGAGTTCCAAATTCATCTGTCTATATAGGAGAGAACAGAGGAAAACCTAAAAATAAAAACTGCTGCAGTAAATGAACGCTTCAACCTAGAGGAACAATATTTGGTGAGCCAAGTGGGATTTGCGTCCTTGTCATTACCACCACGTATCATCCAGATTGGGTGAAAAAATATTTGCTGGTATTTCGGAAACTCATAATTTCTTGGAAGCTTGGCAACCCCTGTCAAGAAAGTGCTTTTCCACAGTCTCTAACAGGGCTACTTGAAGAGGAAAGAAATTATAGAGACAAAACTGGGAACTCCTTTATTTTGTCAAGTTTCAATAAGCTACTACATACCATGTTGGATTTAGAGTTCCAAATTCATCTATCTACATAGGAGAGAACAGAGTGAAACCTAAACATATAAACTGCTATTGTAGACGAACGCTTCAACCTAGAAGAACAAAATTTGGTGAGCCAAGTGGGATTAGTGTACTTATTATTACAACCAAGTATCATCAAGATTGGGTGAAAAAATATTTGCTGGTTTTTAGGAAACTCGTTATTTTTTAGAAGCTTGGCAACCCCTCTCAATGAAAGTGCGTTTCCACAGTCTGTGCCTAGGGCTACTTGAAGGAGAAACAAACCATAGAGACAAAACTGAGACCTCCTTTATTTTGTCAAGTTTCAAAGAGCTACTAGAAACCATGTTGGATTTAGAGTTCAAAATTCATCTATCTACATAGGAGAGAACATGGTGAAACCTAAAAATAAAACTGCTATTGTAAACGAACGCTTCAAACTAGAAGAACAAAATTTGTTGAGCCAAGTAAAATTTGTGTACTTGTCATTACCACCACGTATCATCAAGATTTGGAGAAAAAATATTTGCTGGTTTTTAGGAAACTCGTTATTTCCTAGAAGCTTGGCAACCACTCTCAATGAAAGTGCGTTTCCACAGTCTGTGCCTAGGGCTACTTGAAGGGGCAACAAACCATAGAGACAAAACTGAGAACTCCTTTATTTTGTCAAGTTTCAAAGAGCTACTACAAACCATGTTGGATTTAGAGTTCCAAATTCATCTATCTATATAGGAGAGAAGAGAGTAAAACCTAAAAATAAAAAAATGCTACAGTAAATGAACGCTTCAACCTAGAAGAACAAAATTTGGTGAGCCAAGTGGGATTTGTGTACTTGTCATTACCACCACGTATCATCCAGATTGGGTTAAAAAATATTTGCTGGTATTTCGGAAACTCGTAATATCTTGGAAGCTTGGCAAACCCTGTCAATGAAAGTGCTTTTCCACAGTCTCTGCTTAGGGCTACTTGAAGGGGAAACAAATCATAGAGATAAAACTGAGAACTCCTTTATTTTGTCAAGTTTCAAAGAGCTACTACAAACCAGGTTGGATTTAGAGTTCCAAATTCATCTATCCATATAGGAGAGAACATAGTGAAACCTAAAAATAAAAACTGCTATTGTAAACGAACGCTTCAACCTAGAAGAACAAAATTTGTTGAGCCAAGTAAAATTTGTGTACTTGTCATTACCACCACGTATAATCAAGATTGGGTGTAAAAATATTTGCTTGTTTTTCTGAAACTCCTTATTTCTTAGAAGCTTGGCAACACCTCTGAATGAAAGTGCTTTTCCACAGTCTGTGCCTAGGGCTACTTGAAGGGGAAACAAACCATAGAGACAAAACTGAGAACTTTTTTATTTTGTCAAGTTTCAAAGAGCTACTACTAACCATGTTGGATTTAGAGTTCCAAATTCATCTATCTATATAGGAGAGAACAGAGTGAAATCTAAGAACAAAAACTGCTACTGTAAACGAACGCTTCAACCTAGAAAAACACAATTTGGTGATACAAGTGGGATTTTTGTTCTGATCATTATCACCAAGTATCATCAAGATTGGGTGAAAAAATATTTGGTGGGATTTCGGAAACTCGTAATTTCTTGGAAGCTTGGCAAACCCTTTCAATGAAAGTGCTTTTCCACAGTCTCTGCTTATGGCTACTAGAAGAGAAAACAAACCATAGAGACAAAACTTACAACTAGTTTTTTTTTTCAAGTTTCAAATAGCTACTACAAACCATGGTTGATTTAGAGTTCCAAAGTCATCTATCTATATAGAAGAGAACAGAGGGAAACCTAAAAATAAAAACTGCTACTGTAAACGAACGCTTCAACCTAGAAGAACAAAATTTGTTGAGCCAAGTGGGTTTTGTTTACTTGTCATTACCACAATGTATCATCCAGATTGGGTTAAAAAATATTTGCTGCTATTTCGGAAACTCGTAATTTCTTGGAAGCTTGGCAAACCCTGTCAATGAAAGTGCATTTCCACAGTCTCTGGTTAGGGCTACGTGAAGGGGAACCAACCATAGAGACAAAACTGAGAACTCCTTTATTTTGTTTAGTTTCAAAGAGCTACTACAAACCATGTTGGATTTAGAGTTCCAAATTCATCTATCTATATAGGAGAGAACAGAGGGAAACCTAAAAATAAAAACTGCTACTGTAGATGAACGCTTAAACATAGAAGAACAGAATTTGGTGAGGGAAGTGGGATTTCTGTCCTGATCATTACCACCAAGTATCATCAGGATTGGGTGAAAAAATATCTGCTGGTATTTCGGAAACTCCTTATTTCTTAGAAGCTTGGCAACCCCTCTCAATGAAAGTGCTTTTCCACAGTCTGTGCCTAGGGCTACTTGAAGAGGAAATAAATCATAGAGACAAAACTGAGAACTACTTTATTTTGTCAAGTTTCAAAGAGCTACAACAAACCATGTTGGATTTTGAGTTCCAAATTCATCTATCTACATAGGAGAGAACAGAGTGAAACCTAAGAATAAAAACTGCTACTGTAGACGAACGCGTTAACCTAGAGGAAGAAAATTTGGTTAGCCAAGTGGGATTTGTGTACTGATCATTACCACCAAGTATCATCAAGATTGGGTGAAAAAATATTTGCTGGTATTTCGGAAACTCGTTATTTCTTACAAGCTTGTCAAACCCTCTCAATGAAAGTGCTTTTCCACAGTCTGTGCCTAGGGCTACTTGAAGAGGAAAAAAACCATACAGACAAAACTGAGAACTCCTTTATTGTGTCAAGTTTCAAAGAGCTACTAGAAATCATGTTGGATTTAGAGTTTCAAATTCATCTATCTATATAGGAGAGAACAGAGTGAATCCTAAAAATAAAAACTGCTATTGTAAACGAACGCTTCAATATAGAAGAACAAAATTTGGTGAGCCAAGTGGGATTTGTGTACTTGTCATTACCACCAAGTATCATCAAGATTGGGTGAAAAAATATTTGCTGGAATTTCGGAAACTCGTTATTTCTTAGAAGCTTGGCAACCCCTCTCAAAAAAGTGCTTTTCCACAGTCTGTGCCTAGGGATACTTGAAGGGGAAATAAACCATAAAGACAAAACTGAGAACTCCTTTATTTTGTCAAGTTTCAAAAAGCTTCTACAAACCATGTTGGATTTAGAGTTCCAAATTCATCTATCTATATAGGAGAGAACAGAGTGAAACCAAAAATAAAAACTGCTATTGTAAACGAACGCTTCAACCTAGAAGAACACAATTTGGTGAGCCAAGTGGTATTTGTGTACTGATCATTACCACCAGGATCATCAAGATTGGGTGAAAAAATATTTGCTGGTATTTTGGAAACTCGTTATTTCTTAGAAGCTTGGCAACAACTCCCAATGAAAGCGCTTTTCCACAGTCTGTGCCTAGTGCTACTTGAAGAGGAAACAAACCATACAGATAAAACTGAGAACTCCTTTATTTTGTCAAGAATCAGAGAGATACTACAAACCATGTTGATTTTAGAGTTCCAAATTCATCTATCTATATAGGAGAGAACAGAGGGAAACCTAAAAATAAAAACTGCTACTGTAAAAGAACGCTTCAACCTAGAAAAACAAAATTTGGTGAGCCAAGTGCGATTTGTGTAATTGTCATTACCACCAAGTATCATCAAGATTGGGCGAAAAAATATTTGTTGTTATTTCGGAAACTCGTATTTTCTTGGAAGCTTGGCAACCCCTTTCAATGAAAGTGCTTTTCCAAAGACTCTGCTTTGGGCTACTTGAAGAGGAAACAAATTATAGAGACAAAGCTGAGAACTCTTTTATTTTGTCAAGTTTCAAAGAACTACTACAAACCATGTTGGATTTAGAGTTCCAAATTCATCTATCTATATAGGATAGAACAGATGGAAACCTAAAAATAAAAACTGCTACTGTAAACAACGCTTCAACCTAGAAGAACAAAATTTGGTGAGCCAAGTGGGATTTGTGTACTTTTCATTACCACCACGTATCATCCAGACTGGGTGAAAAAATATTTGTTGGTATTTCGGAAACTCATAATTTCTTGTTAGCTTGGCAACCCCTGTCAATGAAAGTGCTTTTACACAGTCTTTCTTAGGGCTACTTGAAGAGGAAAGAAATTATAGAGACAAAACTGAGAACTCCTTTATTTTGTCAAGTTTCAAAGAGCTACTACAAACCATGTTGGATTTAGAGTTCCCAATTCATCTATCTACATAGGAGAGAACAGAGTGAAACCTAAACATAAAAACTGCTACTCTAGACGAACGCTTCAACCTAGAAGAACAAAATTTGGTGAGCCAAGTGGGATTTGTGTACTGATCATTACCACCAAGTATCATCAAGATTGGTTGAAAAAATATTTGCTGGTATTTCGGAAACTCGTTATTTCTTGGAAGCTTGGCAACCCCTCTCAATGAAAGTGCTTTTCCAAAGTCTGTGCCTAGGGCTACTTGAAGGGGAAACAAACCATAGAGACAAAACTGAGAACTCCTTTATTTTGTCAAGTTTCAAAGATCTACTACAAACCATGTTGGATTTAGAGTTCCAAATTCATCTATCTATATAGGAGAGAACAGAGGAAAACCTAAAAATAAAAACTGCTACAGTAAATGAACGCTTCAACCTAGAAGAACAAAATTAGGTGAGCCAAGTGGGATTTGTGTACCGATCATTACCACCACGTATCAACAAGATTGGGTGAAAAAATATTTGCTGGTATTTCGGAAACTCGTAATTTCTTGGAAGCTTGGCAACCCCTTTCAATGAAAGTGCGTTTCCACAGTCTCTGCTTAGGGATACTTGAATAGGAAACAAATCATAAAGACAAAACTGAGAACTAGTTTTTTTTTTCAAGTTTCAAAGAGCTACTACAAACCATGGTTGATTTAGAGTTCCAAAGTCATCTATCTATATAGGAGAGAACACAGGGTAACCTAAAAATAAAAACTGCTACTGTAAACGAACGCTTCAACCTACAAGAACTAAATTTGGTGACCCAAGTGGGATTTGTGTACTTATCATTAAAACCAAGTATCATCAAGATTTGGTTAAAAAATATATGCTGGTATTTCGGAAACTCGTAATTTCTTGGAAATTTGGCAACCCATTTCAATGAAAGTGCTTTTCCAAAGTCTCTGCTTTGGGCTACTTGAAGAGGACACAAATTATAGAGACAAAGCTGAGAACTCTTTTATTTTGTCAAGTTTCAAAGAGCTACTACAAACCATGTTGGATTTAGAGTTCCAAATTCATCTATCTAAATAGGAATTAACAGAGTGAAACCTAAACATAAAAACTGTTACTGTAGACGAACACTTCAACCTAGAAGAACAAACATTGGTGAGCCAAGTGGGATTTGTGTACTGATCATTACCCCCAATTATCATAAAGATTGGGTGAAATAATATTTGCTGGTATTTCAGAAACTCGTTATTTCTTAGAAGCTTGTCAACCCCTCTCAATGAAAGTGCTTTTCCACAGTCTCTGCCCAGGGCTACCTGAAGAGGAAACAAACCATAGATACAAAACTGAGAACTCCTTTATTTTGTCAAGTTTCAATGAGCTACTAGAAACCATGTTGGATTTAGAGTTCCAAATTCATCTGTCTATATAGAAGAGAACAGAGTGAAACCTAAAAATAAAAACTGCTACTTGAAACGAACGCTTCAACCTAGAAGAACAAAATTTGGTGAGCCATGTGGGATTTGTGTACTTGTCATTACCATCACGTATCATCAAGATTGGGTGATAAAATATTTGCTGGTATTTCGGAAACTCATTATTTCTTGGAAGCTTGGCAACCTCTTTCAATGAAAGTGCTTATCCACAGTCTTTCTTAGGGCTCCTTGAAGAGTAAACAAATTATAGAGAACAAACTGAGAACTCCTTTATTTTGTCAAGTTTCAAAGAGCTACAACAAACCATGTTGGATTTTGAGTTCGAAATTCATCTATCTACATAGGAGAGAACAGAGTGAAACCTAAGAATAAAAACTGCTACTGTAGACGAACGAGTTAACCCAGAGGAAAAAAGTTTGGTTAGCAAGTGGGACTTGTGTACTGATCATTACCACCAAGTATCATCAAAGATTGGGTGAAAAAATATTTGCTGGTATTTCGGAACCTCGTTATTTCTTACAAGCTTGGCAAACCCTCTCAATGAAAGTGCTTTTCCACAGTCTGTGCCTAGGGCTACTTGAAGAGGAAAAAACCATAGAGACAAAACTGAGAACTCCTTTATTTGTGTCAAGTTTCAAAGAGCTACTAGAAATCATGTTGGATTTAGAGTTCCAAATTCATCTTATCTATATAGGAGAGAACAGAGTGAATCCTAAAAATAAAAACTGCTATTGTAAACGAACGCTTCAACATAGAAGAACAAAATTTTGGTGAGGCCAAGTGGGGATTTGTGTACTTGTCATTACCACCAAGTATCATCAAGATTGGTGAAAAAATATTTGCTGGTATTTCGGAAACTCGTTATTTCGTAGAAGCTTGGCAACCCTTCTCAATGTAAGTGATTTTCCACAGTCTGTGCCTAGGTCTAACTTGAAGAGGAAACAAACCATAGAGACAAAACTGAGAACTCCTTTATTGTGTCAAGTTTCAAAGAGCTACTAGAAACCATGTTGGATTTAGAGTTCCAAATTCATCTATCTATATAGGAGGAACAGAGTGAAACCTAAAAATAAAAACTGCTATTGAAAACGAACGCTTCAACCTAGAAGAACAAAATTTCTTGAGCCAAGTAGGATTTGTGTACTTGTCATTACCACCACGTATCATAAAGATTGGGTGAAAAAATATTTGCTGGTATTTCAGAAACTCGTTATTTCTTAGAAGCTTGGTAACCCCTCTCAATGAAAGTGCTTTTCCACAGTCTGATCCTAGGGCTACTTGAATGGGAACAAACCAAAAATGACAAAACTGAGAACTCCTTTATTTTGTCAAGTTTCAAAAAGCTACAACAAAACCATGTTGGATTTAGAGTTCCAAATTCATCTGTCTATATAGGAGAGAACAGAGGAAAACCTAAAAATAAAAACTGCTGCAGTAAATGAACGCTTCAACCTAGAGGAACAATATTTGGTGAGCCAAGTGGGATTTGCGTCCTTGTCATTACCACCACGTATCATCCAGATTGGGTGAAAAAATATTTGCTGGTATTTCGGAAACTCATAATTTCTTGGAAGCTTGGCAACCCTGTCAAGAAAGTGCTTTTCCACAGTCTCTAACAGGGCTACTTGAAGAGGAAAGAAATTATAGAGACAAAACTGGGAACTCCTTTATTTTGTCAAGTTTCAATAAGCTACTACATACCATGTTGGATTTAGAGTTCCAAATTCATCTATCTACATAGGAGAGAACAGAGTGAAACCTAAACATATAAACTGCTATTGTAGACGAACGCTTCAACCTAGAAGAACAAAATTTGGTGAGCCAAGTGGGATTAGTGTACTTATTATTACAACCAAGTATCATCAAGATTGGGTGAAAAAATATTTGCTGGTTTTTAGGAAACTCGTTATTTTTTAGAAGCTTGGCAACCCCTCTCAATGAAAGTGCGTTTCCACAGTCTGTGCCTAGGGCTACTTGAAGGAGAAACAAACCATAGAGACAAAACTGAGACCTCCTTTATTTTGTCAAGTTTCAAAGAGCTACTAGAAACCATGTTGGATTTAGAGTTCAAAATTCATCTATCTACATAGGAGAGAACATGGTGAAACCTAAAAATAAAACTGCTATTGTAAACGAACGCTTCAAACTAGAAGAACAAAATTTGTTGAGCCAAGTAAAATTTGTGTACTTGTCATTACCACCACGTATCATCAAGATTTGGAGAAAAAATATTTGCTGGTTTTTAGGAAACTCGTTATTTCCTAGAAGCTTGGCAACCACTCTCAATGAAAGTGCGTTTCCACAGTCTGTGCCTAGGGCTACTTGAAGGGGCAACAAACCATAGAGACAAAACTGAGAACTCCTTTATTTTGTCAAGTTTCAAAGAGCTACTACAAACCATGTTGGATTTAGAGTTCCAAATTCATCTATCTATATAGGAGAGAAGAGAGTAAAACCTAAAAATAAAAAAATGCTACAGTAAATGAACGCTTCAACCTAGAAGAACAAAATTTGGTGAGCCAAGTGGGATTTGTGTACTTGTCATTACCACCACGTATCATCCAGATTGGGTTAAAAAATATTTGCTGGTATTTCGGAAACTCGTAATATCTTGGAAGCTTGGCAAACCCTGTCAATGAAAGTGCTTTTTCCACAGTCTCTGCTTAGGGCTACTTGAAGGGGAAACAAATCATAGAGATAAAACTGAGAACTCCTTTATTTTGTCAAGTTTCAAAGAGCTACTACAAACCAGGTTGGATTTAGAGTTCCAAATTCATCTATCCATATAGGAGAGAACATAGTGAAACCTAAAAATAAAAACTGCTATTGTAAACGAACGCTTCAACCTAGAAGAACAAAATTTGTTGAGCCAAGTAAAATTTGTGTACTTGTCATTACCACCACGTATAATCAAGATTGGGTGTAAAAATATTTGCTTGTTTTTCTGAAACTCCTTATTTCTTAGAAGCTTGGCAACACCTCTGAATGAAAGTGCTTTTCCACAGTCTGTGCCTAGGGCTACTTGAAGGGGAAACAAACCATAGAGACAAAACTGAGAACTTTTTTATTTTGTCAAGTTTCAAAGAGCTACTACTAACCATGTTGGATTTAGAGTTCCAAATTCATCTATCTATATAGGAGAGAACAGAGTGAAATCTAAGAACAAAAACTGCTACTGTAAACGAACGCTTCAACCTAGAAAAACACAATTTGGTGATACAAGTGGGATTTTTGTTCTGATCATTATCACCAAGTATCATCAAGATTGGGTGAAAAAATATTTGGTGGGATTTCGGAAACTCGTAATTTCTTGGAAGCTTGGCAAACCCTTTCAATGAAAGTGCTTTTCCACAGTCTCTGCTTATGGCTACTAGAAGAGAAAACAAACCATAGAGACAAAACTTACAACTAGTTTTTTTTTTCAAGTTTCAAATAGCTACTACAAACCATGGTTGATTTAGAGTTCCAAAGTCATCTATCTATATAGAGAGAACAGAGGGAAACCTAAAAATAAAAACTGCTACTGTAAACGAACGCTTCAACCTAGAAGAACAAAAATTTGTTGAGCCAAGTGGGTTTTGTTTACTTGTCATTACCACAATGTATCATCCAGATTGGGTTAAAAAATATTTGCTGCTATTTCGGAAACTCGTAATTTCTTGGAAGCTTGGCAAACCCTGTCAATGAAAGTGCATTTCCACAGTCTCTGGTTAGGGCTACGTGAAGGGGAACCAACCATAGAGACAAAACTGAGAACTCCTTTATTTTGTTTAGTTTCAAAGAGCTACTACAAACCATGTTGGATTTAGAGTTCCAAATTCATCTATCTATATAGGAGAGAACAGAGGGAAACCTAAAATAAAAACTGCTACTGTAGATGAACGCTTAAACATAGAAGAACAGAATTTGGTGAGGGAAGTGGGATTTCTGTCCTGATCATTACCACCAAGTATCATCAGGATTGGGTGAAAAAATATCTGCTGGTATTTCGGAAACTCCTTATTTCTTAGAAGCTTGGCAACCCCTCTCAATGAAAGTGCTTTTCCACAGTCTGTGCCTAGGGCTACTTGAAGAGGAAATAAATCATAGAGACAAAACTGAGAACTACTTTATTTTGTCAAGTTTCAAAGAGCTACTACAAACCATGTTGGATTAAGAGTTCCAAATTATTCTATCTATATAGGAGAGAACAGAGTGAACCTAAATATAAAAACTGCTACTGAAGACGAACGCTTCAAAATAGAAGAAGAAAATTTGGTGAGAGAAGTGGGGTTTGAGTACTGTCATTACCAAGACGTATCATCCATTTCGGGTGAAAAAATATTTGCCGGTATTTCGGAAACGCGTAATTTCTTGGAAGCTTGGCAACCCCTTTCAATGAAAGTGGTTTTCCACAGTCATTGCTTAGGGCTACTTGAAGAGGAAACGAATTATAGAGACAAAACTGAGAACTCCTTTATTTGGTCAAGTTTTCCAAGAGCTACTACAAACGACGTTGGATTTAGAGTTCCAAATCATCTATCTATATAAGAGAGAACAGAGTGAAACCTACATATAAAATCTGCTACTGTACACGAACGCTTCAACATAGAAGAATACAATTTGGTGAGCCAAGTGGTTTTTGTGTACTGATCATTACCACCATGTATCATCAAGGTTGTGTGTAAAAATATTTGCTGGTATTTCGGAAACTCATTTATTTCTTAGAAGCTTGGAAACCCCTCTCAATTTAAGTGTTTTCCATAGTCTCTGCTTAGGTCTACTTGAAGAGGAAAAAAACCATAGAGACAAAATTGAGAACTACTTTATTTTGTAAAGTTTCAAAGAGATACTACAAACCATGTTGGATTTACTGTTCCAAATTCATCTATCTACATAGGAGAGAACACAGGGAAACCTAAATATAAAAACTGCTACTGTAGATGAACGCTTCAACATAGAAGAACAAAATTTGGTGAGCCAGGTGAGATTTGTGTACTGATCATTACCACCAAGTATCATTTAAGATTGGGGTGAAAAAATATTTGCTGGTATTTCGGAAACTTGTTATTTCTTAGGAGCTTGGCAACCCCTCTCAATAAAAGTGCTTTTCCACAGTGTGTGCGTAGGGCTATTTGAAGAGGAAACAAACCATAGAGACAAAACTGAGATCTCCTGAATTTTGCCAAGTTTCAAAGAGCTACTACAAACCATGTTGGATTTAGAGTTCCAAATTCATCTATCTATATAGGAGAGAACAGAGGGAGACCTAAAAATATAAACTGCTACTGTAAACAAACGCTTCAACGTAGAAGAACAAAATTTGGTGAGCCAAGTGGGACTTTTGTACTTGTCATTACCACCAAGTATCATCAAGATTGGGTGAAAAAATATTTGCTGGTATTTCGGAAACTCGTAATTTCTTGGAAGCTTGGCAAGCTTTTTCAATGAAAGTGCTTTTACACAGTCTCTGCCTAGGGCTACTTGAAGAGGAAACAAGCCATAGAGACAAAACTGAGAACTCCTTTATTTTGTCAAGTTTCAAAGAGCTACTACAAACCATGTTGGATTTAGAGTTCCAAATTTATCTATCTATATAGCAGAGAATAGATTGAAACCTAAAAATAAAAACTGCTACTGTAAACGAACGCTTCAACCTAGAAGAACACAATTTGGTGAGCCAAGTGGGATTTGTGTACTTGTCATTACCACCAAGTATCATCAAGATTGGGTGAAAAAATATTTGCTGGTATTTCGGAAACTCGTTATTTCTTAGAAGTCTGGCAACCAACTCAATGAAAGTGCTTTTCCACAGTCTTTGCCTAGTGCTACTTGAAGAGGAAACAATGAATAACGACAAAACTTAGAACTCCTTCATTTTGTAAAGTTTCAAACAGCTACTACAACCATTTTCGATTTAGAGTTTCAAATTCATCTATCTATATGGAAGAGAACAGAGTGAAACCTACAAATAAAAACTGCTATTATAAACGAACGCTTCAACCTAGAAGAACACAATTTGGTGAGCCAAGTGGTATTTGTGTACTGATCATTACCACCAGGATCATCAAGATTGGGTGAAAAAATATTTGCTGGTATTTTGGAAACTCGTTATTTCCTAGAAGCTTGGCAACAACTCCCAATGAAAGTGCTTTTCCACAGTCTGTGCCTAGTGCTACTTGAAGAGGAAACAAACCATACAGACAAAACTGAGAACTCCTTTATTTTGTCAAGTATCAGAGAGATACTACAAACCATGTTGATTTTAGAGTTCCAAATTCATCTATCTATATAGGAGAGAACAGAGTGAAACCTAAAAATAAAAACTGCTACTGTAAACGAACGCTTCAACGTAAAAGAACAAAATTTGGTGAGCCAAGTGGGATTTGTGTACTTGTCATTACCACCAAGTATCATCAAGATTGGGTGAAAAAATATTTGCTGGTATTTCGGAAACTCGTAATTTCTTAGAAGCTTGGCAACCCCTTTCAATGAAAGTGCTTTTCCACAGTCTGTGCCTAGGGCTACTTTAAGAGGAAACAAATCAAAGAGACAAAACTGAGAACTCCTTTATTTGGTCAAGTTTCAAAGAGCAACTACAAACCATGTTGGATTTAGACTTCCAAATTCATCTCCTATGTAGGAGAGAACAGAGGGAGAGCTAAAAATATAAACTGCTACTGTAAATGAACGCTTCAACGTAGAAGAACAAAATTTGGTGAGCCAAGTGGGACTCTTGTACTTGTCATTACCACCAAGTATCATCAAGATTGGGTGAAAAATATTTGCTGGAATTTCGGACACTCCTTATTGCTTAGAAGCTTGGCAAGCTTTTTCAATGAAAGTGCTTTTCCATAGTCTCTGCTTAGGGCTACTTGAAGAGGAAAAAATCAAAGAGACAGAACTGAGAACTCCTTTATTTTGTCAACTTTCGAAGAGCTAATACAAACCATGTTGGATTTAGACTTCCAAATTCATCTACCTATGTAGGAGAGAACAGAGGGAGACCTAAAAATACAAACTGCTACTGTAAACGAACGCTTCAACGTAGAAGAACAAAAATTTGGTGAGCCAAGTGGGACTTTTGTACTTGTCATTACCACCAAGTATCATCAAGATTGGGTGAAAAAATATTTGCTGGTATTTCGGAAACTCGTAATTTCTTGGAAGCTTGGCAAGCCCTTTCAATGAAAGTGCTTTTACACAGTCTCTGCCTAGGGCTACTTGAAGAGGAAACAAGCCATAGAGACAAAACTGAGAACTCCTTTATTTTGTCAAGTTTCAAAGAGCTACTACAAACCATGTTGGATTTAGAGTTCCAAATTCATCTATCTATATGGAAGAGAACAGAGTGAAACCTAAAAATATAAACTGCTACTGTAAAACGAAAGCTTCACTCTAGAAGAACACAATTTAGTGAGCCAAGTGGCATTTGTGTACAGATCATTACCACCACGTATCATGAAGATTGGGTGAAAAAATATTTGCTGGTATTTCAGAAACTCATTAATTCTTAACAGCTTGGCAACGCTCTCATTGAATGTGCTTTTCCTCAGTCTGTGCCTAGGGCTATTTGAAGAGGAAACAAACCATAGAGACAAAACTGGGATCTTTTTTATATTGTCAAGTTTCAAAGAGCTACTACAAACCATGTTGGATTTAGAGTTCCAAATTCATCTATCTATATAGGAGAGAACAGAGGGAAACCTAAAAATAAAAACTGCTACCGTAAACGAACGCTTCAACCTAGAAGAGCAATATTTGGTGAGCCAAGTGGCATTTGTGTACTTGTCATTAACACCAAGTATCATCAAGTTTCGGTGAAAAAATATTTGCTGGTATTTCGGCAACCCGTAATTTCTTGGGAGCTTGGCAAACCGTTTCAATGAAAGTGCTTTTCCACAGTCTCTGCTGAGGGCTACTTGAAGAGGAAACAAATCATAGAGACAAAACTGAGAACTCCTTTATTTTGTCAAGTTTCAAAGAGCTATTACAAACCATGTTGGATTTAGAGTTCCAAATTCATCTATCTATATAGGAGAGAATAGATTGAAACCTAAAAATAAAAACTGCTACTGTAAACGAACGCTTCAACCTAGAAGAACACAATTTGGTGAGCCAAGTGGGATTTGTGTACTTGTCATTACCACCAAGTATCATCAAGATTGGGTGAAAAAATATTTGCTGGTATTTCGGAAACTCGTTATTTCTTAGAAGCCTGGCAACCAATCTCAATGAAAGTGCTTTTCCACAGTCTGTGCCTAGTGCTACTTGAAGAGGAAACAATGAATAAAGACAAAACTGAGAACTCCTTTATTTTGTCAAGTTTCAAAGAGCTACTACAAACCATGTTGGATTTAGACTTCCAAATTCATCTATCTATATGGAAGAGAACAGAGTGAAACCTAAAAATATAAACTGCTACTGTAAACGAAAGCTTCACTCTAGAAGAACACAATTTAGTGAGCCAAGTGGCATTTGTGTACAGATCATTACCACCACATATCATGAAGATTGGGTGAAAAAATATTTGCTGGTATTTCAGAAACTCGTTAATTCTTAACAGCTTGGCAACGCCTCTCATTGAATGTGCTTTTCCTCAGTCTGTGCCTAGGGCTATTTGAAGAGGAAACAAACCATAGAGACAAAACTGAGAACTTTTTTATATTGTCAAGTTTCAAAGAGCTACCACAAACCATGTTGGATTTAGAGTTCCAAATTCATCTATCTATATAGGAGAGAACAGAGGGAAACGTAAAAATAAAAACTGCTACTGTAAACGAACGCTTCAACGTAGGAAGAACAAAATTTGGTGAGCCAAGTAAGACTTTTGTACTTGTCATTACCACCAAGTATCATCAGATTGGGTGAAAAAATATTTGCTGGTATTTCGGAAACTCGTAATTTCTTGGAAGCTTGGCAAAGCTTTTTCAATGAAAGTGCTTTTACACAGTCTCTGCCTAGGGCTACTTGAAGAGGAAACAAGCCATAGAGACAAAACTGAGAACTCCTTTATTTTGTCAAGTTTCAAAAGCTACTACAAACCATGTTGGATTTAGAGTTCCAAATTCATCTATCTATGTAGGAGAGAATAGATTGAAACCTAAAAATAAAAACTGCTACTGTAAACGAACGCTTCAACCTAGAAGAACACAATTTGGTGAGCCAAGTGGGATTTGTGTACTTGTCATTACCACCAAGTATCATCAAGATTGGGTGAAAAAATATTTGCTGGTATTTCGGAAACTCGTTATTTCTTAGAAGCCTGGCAACCAATCTCAATGAAAGTGCTTTTCCACAGTCTGTGCCTAGTGCTACTTGAAGAGGAAACAATGAATAAAGACAAAACTGAGAACTCCTTTATTTTGTCAAGTTTCAAAGAGCTACTACAAACCATGTTGGATTTAGACTTCCAAATTCATCTACCTATGTAGGAGAGAACAGAGGGAGACCTAAAAATATAAACTGCTATTGTAATCGAACGCTTCAACGTAGAAGAACAAAATTTGGTGAGCCAAGTAAGACTTTTGTACTTGTCATTACCACCAAGTATCATCAAGATTGGGTGAAAAAATATTTGCTGGTATTTCGGAAACTCGTAATTTCTTGGAAGCTTGGCAAGCTTTTTCAATGAAAGTGCTTTTACACAGTCTCTGCCTAGGGCTACTTGAAGAGGAAACAAGCCATAGAGACAAAACTGAGAAGTCCTTTATTTTGTCAAGTTTCAAAAGCTACTACAAACCATGTTGGATTTAGAGTTCCAAATTCATCTATCTATATAGGAGAGAATAGATTGAAACCTAAAAATAAAAACTGCTACTGTAAACGAACGCTTCAACCTAGAAGAACACAATTTGGTGAGCCAAGTGGGATTTGTGTACTTGTCATTACCACCAAGTATCATAAAGATTGGGTGAAAAAATATTTGCTGGTATTTCAGAAACTCGTTATTTCTTAGAAGCCTGGCAACCAACTCAATGAAAGTGCTTTTCCACAGTCTGTGCCTAGTGCTACTTGAAGAGGAAACAATGAATAACGACAAAACTTAGAACTCCTTCATTTTGTAAAGTTTCAAACAGCTACTACAAACCATTTTGGATTTAGAGTTTCAAAATTCATCTATCTATATGGAAGAGAACAGAGTGAAACCTACAAATAAAAACTGCTATTGTAAATGAACGCTTCAACCTAGAAGAACACAATTTGGTGAGCCAAGTGGTATTTGTGTACTGATCATTACCACCAGGATCATCAAGATTGGGTGAAAAAATATTTGCTGGTATTTTGGAAACTCGTTATTTCTTAGAAGCTTGGCAACAACTCCCAATGAAAGTGCTTTTCCACAGTCTGTGCCTAGTGCTACTTGAAGAGGAAACAGACCATACAGACAAAACTGAGAACTCCTTTATTTTGTCAAGTATCTGAGAGATACTACAAACCATGTTGATTTTACAGTTCCAAATTCATCTATCTATATAGGAGAGAACAGAGTGAAACCTAAAAATAAAAACTGCTACTGTAAACGAACGCTTCAACCTAGAAGAACAAAATTTGGTGAGCCAAGTGGGATTTGTGCACCTGTAATTACCACCAAGTATCATCAAGATTGGGTGAAAAAATATTTGCTGGTATTTCGGAAACTCGTAATTTCTTGGAAGCTTGGCAAGCCCTTGCAATGAAAGTGCTTTTACACAGTCTCTGCCTAGGGCTACTTGAAGAGGAAACAAGCCATAGAGACAAAACTGAGAACTCTTTTATTTTGTCAAGTTTCAAAGAGCTACTACAAACCATGTTGGATTTAGAGTTCCAAATTAATCTATCTATATGGAAGAGAACAGAGTGAAACCTAAAAATATAAACTGCTACTGTAAACGAAAGCTTCACTCTAGAAGAACCACAATTTAGTGAGCCAAGTGGCATTTGTGTACAGATCATTACCACCACGTATCATGAAGATTGGGTGAAAAAATATTTGCTGGTATTTCAGAAACTCATTAATTCTTAACAGCTTGGCAACGCCTCTCATTGAATGTGCTTTTCCTCAGTCTGTGCCTAGGGCTATTTGAAGAGGAAACAAACCATAGAGACAAAACTGAGAACTTTTTTATTTTGTCAAGTTTCAAAGAGCTACTACAAACCATGTTGGATTTAGAGTTCCAAATTCATCTATCTATATAGGAGAGAACAGAGGGAAACCTAAAAATAAAAACTGCTTCTGTAAACGAACGCTTCAACCTAGAAGAGCAATATTTGGTGAGCCAAGTGGCATTTGTGTACTTATCATTAACACCAAGTATCATCAAGATTCGGTGAAAAAATATTTGCTGGTATTTCGGCAACCCGTAATTTCTTGGGAGCTTGGCAAACCCTTTCAATGAAGTGCTTTTCCACAGTCTCTTCTGAGGGCTACTTGAAGAGGAAACAAATCATAGAGACAAAACTGAGAACTCCTTTATTTTGTCAAGTTTCAAAGAGCTATTACAAACCATGTTGGATTTAGAGTTCCAAATTCATCTATCTATATAGGAGAGAATAGATTGAAACCTAAAAATAAAAACTGCTACTGTAAACGAACGCTTCAACCTAGAAGAACACAATTTGGTGAGCCAAGTGGGATTTGTGTACTTGTCATTACCACCAAGTATCATCAAGATTGGGTGAAAAAATATTTGCTGGTATTTCGGAAACTCGTTATTTCTTAGAAGCCTGGCAACCAATCTCAATGAAAGTGCTTTTCCACAGTCTGTGCCTAGTGCTACTTGAAGTGGAAACAATGAATAAAGGCAAAACTGAGAACTCCTTCATTTTGTAAAGTTTCAAACAGCTACTACAAACCATTTTGGATTTAGAGTTCCAAATTCATCTATCTATATAAAAGAGAACAGAGTGAAACCTACAAATAAAAACTGATATTGTAAACGAACGCTTCAAACTAGAAGAACACAATTTGGTGAGCCAAGTGGGATTTGTGTACTGATCATTACCACCAAGTATCAACAAGATTGGTGAAAAAATATTTGCTGGTATTTGGAAACTCGTTATTTCTTAGAAGCTTGGCAACCCATCTCAATGAAAGTGCTTTTCCACAGTCTGTGCCTAGGGCTACTTGAAGAGGAAACAAACCATAGAGAAAAACTGAGAACTCCTTTATTTTGTCAAGTTTCAGAGAGATACTACAAACCGATGTTGGATTTAGAGTTCCAAATTCATCTATCTATATATGAGAGAACAGAGTGAAACCTAAATATAAAAACTGCTACTGTAGATGAACGCTTCAACCTAGAAGAACAAAATTGGGTGAGCCAAGTGGGATTTGTGTACTGATCATTACCACCAAGTATCATCAAGATTGGGTGAAAAAATATTTGCTGGTATTTCGGAACTCGTTATTTCTTAGAAG
>NW_027516649.1:0-55261 GCF_048772815.1 Callospermophilus lateralis
TGTCTCTATGGTTTGTTTCCTCTTCAAGTAGCCCTAGGCACAGACTGTGGAAAAGCACTTTCATTGAGAGGTGTTGCCAAGCTTCTAAGAAATTACGAATTTCCGAAATACCAGCAAATATTTTTTCACCCAATCTTGATGTTACTTGGTCGTAATGATCAGTACACAAATCCCACATGGCTCACCAAATTTTGTTCTTCTAGGTTGAAGCGTTCGTCTACAGTAGCAGTTTTTATATTTAGGTTTCCCTCTGTTCTCTCCTATATAGATAGATGAATTTGGAACACTAAATCCACAGGGTTAAGAGTAGCTCTTTGAAACTTGACAAAATAAAGGAGTTCTCAGTTTTCTCTCTATGGTTTGTTTCCTCTTCAAGTAGCCATAAGCACAGACTGTGGAAAAGCACTTTCATTGAGAGTGGTTGCCAGGCTTCTAAGAAATTACAAGTTTCCGAAATACCAGCAAATATTTTTTCACCCAATCTTGATGATACTTGGTGGTAATGATCAGTACACAAATCACACTAGGCTCACCAAATTTTGTTCTTCTAGGTTGAAGCGTTCGTCTACAGTAGCTGTTTTTATATTTAGGTTTCTCTCTGCTCTCTCCTATATAGATAGATGAATTTGGAACACTAAATCCAACATGGATTGTAGTAGCTCTTTGAAACTTGACAAAATAAACAAGTTCTCAGTTTTGTCTCTATGGTTTGTTTCCTCTTCAAGTAGCCCTAGGCACAGACTGTGGAAAAGCACTTTCATTGAGAGGGGTTGCCAAGCTTTTAAGAAATAACGAGTTTCCGAAATACCAGCAAAAATTTTTTCAACCAATCTTGATGATACTAGGTGGTAATGATCAGTACACAGATCCCACTTGGCTCACCAAATTTTGTTCTTCTAGGTTGAAGCGTTCGTCTACAGTAGCAGATTTTATATTTAGGTTTCACTCTTTTCTCTCATATATAGATAGATGAATTTGGAACTCTAAATCCAACATGGTTTGTAGTAGCTCTTTGAAACTTGACAAAATAAAGGAGTTCTGAGTTTTTTCTCTATGGTTTGTTTCCTCTTCAAGTAGCCCTAGGCACAGACTGTGGAAAAGCACTTTCATTGAGAGAGGTTTCCAAGCTTCTAAGAAATAACGAGTTTCCGAAATACCAGCAAATATTTTTTCACCCAATCTTGATGATACTTGGTGGTAATGATCAGTACACAAATCCCACTTGGCTCACCAAATTTTGTTCTTCTAGGTTGAAGCGTTCGTCTACAGTAGCAGATTTTATATTTAGGTTTCCCTCTGTTGTCTCCTATATAGATAGATGAATTTGGAACTCTAAATCCAACATGGTTTGTAGTAGCTCTTTGAAACTTGACAAAATAAAGGAGTTCTCAGTTTTGCCTTTATGGTTTGTTTCCTCTTCAAGTAGCCCTATGCACAGACTGTGGAAAAGCACTTTCATTGAGATGGGTTGCCAAGCTTCTAAGAAATAACGAGTTTAAAAAATACCAGCAAATATTTTTTCACCCAATCTTGACGATACTTGGTGGTAATGATCAGTACACAAATCCCACTTGGCTCACCAAATTTTGTTCTTCTAGGTTGAAACGTTGGTCTACAATAGCAGTTTTTATATTTAGGTTTCCCTCTGTTCTCTCCTATATAGATAGAAGAATTTGGAACACTAAATCCAACAGGGTTTATAGTAGCTCTTTGAAACTTGACAAAATAAAGGAGTTCTCATTTTTCTCTCTATGGTTTGTTTCCTCTTCAAGTAGCCCTAGGCACAGACTGTGGAAAAGCACTTTCATTGAGAGTGGTTGCCAGGCTTCTAAGAAATTACTAGTTTCCGAAATACCAGCAAATATTTTTTCACCCAATCTTGATGATTCTTGGTGGTAATGATCAGTACACAAATCCCACTAGGCTCACCAAATTTTGTTCTTCTAGGTTGAAGCGTTCGTCTACAGTAGCTGTTTTTATATTTAGGTTTCTCTCTGATCTCTCCTATATAGATAGATGAATTTGGAACTCTAAATCCAACATGGTTTGTAGTAGCTCTTTGAAACTTGACAAAATAAAGGAGTTCTCAGTTTTGTCTCTATGGTTTGTTTCCTCTTCAAGTAGCCCTAGGCACAGACTGTGGAAAAGCACTTTCATTGAGAGGGGTTGCCAAGCTTCTAAGAAATAAAGGGTCTGAAATACCCGCAAATATTTTTTCACCCAATCTTGATGATAATTGGTGGTAATGATGAGTACACAAATCCCACTTTGCTCACCAAATTTTGTTCTTCTAGGTTGAAGCATTCGTCTACAGTAGCAGTTTTTATACATAGGTTTCATTCTGTTCTCTCCTATATAGATAGATGAATTTGGAACTCTAAATCCAACATGGTTTTTAATAGCTCTTTGAAACTTGACAAAATAAAGGAGTTCTCAGTTTTGTCTCTATGGTTTGTTTCCTCTTCAAGTAGCCATAGGCACAGACTGTGGAAAAGCACTTTCATTGAGAGGGGTTGCCAAGCTTCTAAGAAATAACGAGTTTCCGAAATACCAGCAAATATTTTTTCAGCCAATCTTGATGATACCAGTTGCTGATGATCAATACACAAATCCCACTTGGCTCACCAAATTCTGTTCTTCTAGGTTGAAGCGTTCGTCTACAGTAGCAGTTTTTATATTTAGGTTTCCCTCTGTTCTCTCCTGTATAGATAGATGAATTTGGAACGCTAAATCCAACATGGTTTGTAGTAGCTCTTTGAAACTTGACAAAATAAAGGAGTTCTCAGTTTTGTCTCTATGGTTTGTTTCCTCTTCAAGTAGCCCTAGGCACAGACTGTGGAAAAGCACTTTCATTGAGAGGGGTTGCCAAGCTTTTAAGAAATTACGAGTTTCCGAAATACCAGCAAATATTTTTTCACCCAATCTTGAAGATACATGGTGGTAATGATCAGTACACAAATCCCACTTGGCTCACCAAATTTTGTTCTTCTAGGATGAAGCGTTCGTCTACAGTAGCAGTTTTATGTTTAGGTTTCCCTCTGTTCTCCGCTGTATAGATAGATGAATTTGGAACTCTAAATCCAACATGGTTTGTAGTAACTCTTTGAAAATTGACAAAATAAAGGAGTTCTCAGTTTTGTCTCTATGGTTTGTTTCCTCTTAAAGTAGCCCTAGGCACAGACTGTGGAAAGCACTTTCAATGAGATGGGTTGCCAAGCTTCTAAGAAATAACGAGTTTCCCAAATACCAGCAAATATTTTTTCACCCAATCTTGATGATACTTGGTGGTAATGATCAGTACACTAATCCCACTAGGCTCACCAAATTTTGTTCTTCTAGGTTGAAGCGTTCGTCTACAGTAGCAGTTTTTATATTTAGGTTTCCCTCTGTTCTCTCCTATATAGATAGATGAATTTGGAACTCTAAATCCTACATGGTTTGTAGTAGCTCTTTGAAACCTGACAAAATAAAGGAGTTCTCAGTTTTGTCTCTATGGTTTGTTTCCTCTTCAAGTAGCCCTAGGCACAGACTGTGGAAAAGCACTTTCTTTCAGAGGGGTTGCCAAGCTTCTAAGAAATAACGAGTTTCCGAAATACCAGCAAATATTTTTTCAGCCAATCTTGATGATACCTGTTGCTGATGATCAGTACACAAATCCACTTGGCTCACCAAATTATGTTCTTCTAGGTTGAAGCGTTCGTCTACAGTAGCAGTTTTTATATTTAGGTTTCCCTCTGTTCTCTCCTATATAGATAGATAAATTTGGAACTCTAAATCCAACATGGTTTGTAGTAGCTCTTTGAAACTTGACAAAATGAAGGAGTTCTCAGTTTTTTCTCTATGGATTCTTTCCTCTTCAAGTAGCCCTAGGCACACACAGTGGAAAAGCACTTTTATTGAGAGGGGTTGCCAAGCTTCTAGGAAATAACGCGTTTCCGAAATACCAGCAAATATTTTTTCATGCAATCTTGATGATACTTGGTGGTAATGATCAGTACACAAATCCCAGTTGGCTCACCAAATTTTGTTATTCTAGGTTGAGGCATTCGTCTACAGTAGCAGTTTTTATATTTAGGTTTCCCTCTGTTCTCTCCTATTTAGATAGATGAATTTGGAACTCTAAATCCAACATGGTTTTTAGTAGCTCTTTGAAACTTGACAAAATAAAGGAGTTCTCAGTTTTGTCTCTATGGTTTGTTTCCTCTTCAAGTAGCCATAGGCACAGACTGTGGAAAAGCACTTTCATTGAGAGGGGTTGCCAAGCTTCTAAGAAATAACGAGTTTCCGAAATACCAGCAAATATTTTTTCAGCCAATCTTGATGATACCAGTTGCTGATGATCAATACACAAATCCCACTTGGCTCACCAAATTCTGTTCTTCTAGGTTGAAGCGTTCGTCTACAGTAGCAGTTTTTATATTTAGGTTTCCCTCTGTTCTCTCCTGTATAGATAGATGAATTTGGAACGCTAAATCCAACATGGTTTGTAGTAGCTCTTTGAAACTTGACAAAATAAAGGAGTTCTCAGTTTTGTCTCTATGGTTTGTTTCCTCTTCAAGTAGCCCTAGGCACAGACTGTGGAAAAGCACTTTCATTGAGAGGGGTTGCCAAGCTTTTAAGAAATTACGAGTTTCCGAAATACCAGCAAATATTTTTTCACCCAATCTTGAAGATACATGGTGGTAATGATCAGTACACAAATCCCACTTGGCTCACCAAATTTTGTTCTTCTAGGTTGAAGCGTTCGTCTACAGTAGCAGTTTTATGTTTAGGTTTCCCTCTGTTCTCCGCTGTATAGATAGATGAATTTGGAACTCTAAATCCAACATGGTTTGTAGTAGCTCTTTGAAACTTGACAAAATAAAGGAGTTCTCAGTTTTGTCTCTATGGTTTGATTCCTCTTCAAGTAGCCCTAGGCACAGACTGTGGAAAAGCACTTTCATTCAGAGGGGTTGCCAAGCTTCTAAGAAATAACGAGTTTCCGAAATACCAGCAAATATTTTTTCAGCCAATCTTGATGATACCTGTTGCTGATGATCAGTACACAAATCAACTTGGCTCACCAAATTATGTTCTTCTAGGTTGAAGCGTTCGTCTACAGTAGCAGTTTTTATATTTAGGTTTCCCTCTGTTCTCTCCTATATAGATAGATGAATTTGGAAATCTAAATCCAACATGCTTTGTAGTAGCTCCTTGAAACTTGACAAAATAAAGGAGTTCTCAGTTTTGTCTCTATGGTTTGTTTCCTCTTCATGTAGCCCTAGGCACAGACTGTGGAAAAGCACTTTCATTGAGAGGGGTTGCCAGCTTCTAAGAAATAACGAGTTTCCGAAATACCAGCAAATATTATTTCACCCAATCTTGATGATACTTGTTGCTAATCATCAGTACACACATCCCACTTGGCTCACCAAATTTAGTTCTTCTAGGTTGAAGCGTTCGTGTACAGTAGCAGTTTTTATATTTAGGTTTCCCTCTGTTCTCTCCTATATAGAGAGATGAATTGGAACTCTAAATCCAAGATGGTTTGTAGTAGCTCTTTGAAACTTGACAAAATAAAGGAGTTCTCAGTTTTGTCTCTATGGATTGTTTCCTCTTCAAGTAGCCCTAGACACAGACTGTGGAAACCACTTTCATTGAGATGGGTTGCCAAGCTTCTAAGAAATAACGAGTTTCCGAAATACCAGCAAATATGTTTTCACACAATCTTGTTGATACTTGGTGGTAATGATCAGTAACCAAATCCCACTTGACTCACCAAATTTTGTTCTTCTAGGTTGAAGCGTTCGTCTACAGTACAGTTTTTAAATTTAGGTTTCTCTCTGTTCTCTCCTATATAGATAGATGAATTTGGAACTCTAAATCCAACATGGTTTGTAGTAGCTCTTTGACACTTGACAAAATAAAGGAGTTCTCAGATTTGTCTCTTTGGTTTGTTTCCTCTTCAAGTAGCCCTAGGCACAGACTGTGGAAAAGCACTTTCATTGAGAGGGGTTGCCAAGCTTCTAAGACATAACGAGTTTCTGAAATACCAGCAAATATTTTTTCACCCAATCTTGATGATACTTGGTGGTAATGATCAGTACACAAATCCCACTTGGCTTACCAAATTTTGTTCTTCTAGGTTGAAGCGTTCGTCTACAGTAGTAGTTTTTATATTTAGGTTTCCCTCTGTTCTCTCATATATAGATAGATGAATTTGGAACTCTAAATCCAACATGGTTTGTAGTAGCTCTTTGAAACTTGACAAAATAAAGGAGTTCTCAGATTTGTCTCTATGGTTTGTTTCCTCTTAAAGTAGCCCTAGGCACAGACTGTGGAAAAGCACTTTCATTGAGAGGGGTTGCCAAGCTTCTAAGAAATAACGAGTTTCCGAAATACCAGCAAATATTTTTTCACCCAATCTTGATGATACTTGGTGGTAATGATGAGTACACAAATCCCACTTGGCTCACCAATTTTGTTCTTCTAGGTTGAAGCGTTCGTCTACAGTAGCAGTTTTTATATTTAGGTTTCTCTCTGTTCTCTCCTATATAGATAGATGAATTTGGAACTCTAAATCCAACATGGTTTGTAGTAGCTCTTTGAAACTTGACAAAATAAAGGAGTTCTCAGATTTGTCTCTATGGTTTGTTTCCTCTTCAAGTAGCCCTAGGCACAGACTGTGGAAAAGCACTTTCATTGAGAGGGGTTGCCAAGCTTCTAAGAAATTACGAGTTTCCGAAATACCAGCAAATATTTTTTCACCCAATCTTGATGATACTTGGTGGTAATGATCAGTACACAAATCCCACTTTGCTCACCAAATTTTGTTCTTCTAGGTTGAAGCATTCGTCTACAGTAGCAGTTTTTATATTTAGGTTTCCCTCTGTTCTCTCCTATTTAGATAGATGAATTTGGAACTCTAAATCCAACATGGTTTGTAGTAGCTCTTTGAAACTTGACAAAATAAAGGGGTTCTCAGTTTTGTCTCTATCGTTTGTTTCCTCTTCAAGTAGCCCTAGGCACAGACTGTGGAAAAGCACTTTCATTGAGAGGGGTTGCCAAGCTTCTAAGAAATTACGAGTTTCCGAAGTACCAGCAAATATTTTTTTCCGAATCTTGATGATTCATGGTGGTAATGATCAGTACACAAATCCCACTTGGCTCACCAAATTTTGTTCTTCTAGGTTGAAGCGTTCGTCTACAGTAGCGGTTTATATATTTAGGTTTCCCTCTGTTCTCTCCTATATAGATACATGAATTTGGAACTCTAAATCCAACATGGTTTGTAGTAGCTCTTTGAAACTTGACAAAATAAAGGAGTTCTCACTTTTGTCTCTATGGTTTGTTTCCTCTTAAAGTAGCCCTAGGCACAGAATGTGGAAAAGCACTTTCATTGAGAGGGGTTGCCAAGCTTCTAAGAAATAACGAGTTTCCCAAATACCAGCAAATATTTTTTCACCCAATCTTGATGATTCTTGGTGGTAATGATCAGTACACAAATCCCACTTTGCTCACCATATTTTGTTCTTATAGGTTGAAGCGTTCGTCTACCGTAGCAGTTTTTACATTTAGGTATCACTATGTTCTCTCATATATAGATAGATGAATTTGGAACACTAAATCCAACATGGTTTGTAGTAGGTCTTTGAAACTTGACAAAATAAAGGAGTTCTCAGTTTTGTCTCTATGGTTTGATTCCTCTTCAAGTAGCCCTAGGCACAGACTGTGGAAAAGCACTTTCATTGAGAGGGGTTGCCAAGCTTCTAAGAAATTACGAGTTTCCGAAATACCAGCAAATATTTTTTCACCCAATCTTGAAGGCACATGGTGGTAATGATCAGTACACAAATCCCACTTGGCTCAACAAATTTTGTTCTTCTAGGTTGAAGCGTTCGTCTACAGTAGCAGTTTTTATATTTAGGTTTCCCTCTGTTCTCTCCTGTATAGATAGATGAATTTGGAACTCTAAATCCAACATGGTTTTTAGTAGCTCTTTGAAAATTGACAAAATAATGGAGTTCTCAGTTTTGTCTCTACGGATTGTTTCCTCTTCAAGTAGCCCTAGGCACAAACAGTGGAAAAGCAGTTTCATTGAGAGGGGTTGCCAAGCTTCTAAGAAATAACGAGTTTCCGAAATACCAGCAAATATATTTTCACCCAATCTTGATGATACTTGGTGGTAATGATCAGTACACAAATCCCACTTGGCTCACCAAAATTTGTTCTTCTAGGTTGAAGCGTTCGTCTACAGTAGCGGTTTTTATATTTAGGTATCCCTCTGTTCTCTCCTATATACATAGATGAATTTGGAACTCTAAATCCAACATGTATTGAAGTAGCTCTTTGAAAGTTGACAAAATAAAGGAGTTCTCAGATTTGTCTCTATGGTTTGTTTCCTCTTCAAGTAGCCCTAGGCACAGACTGTGGAAAAGCACTTTCATTGAGAGGGGTTGCCAAGCTTCTAAGAAATTACGAGTTTCCGAAATACCAGCAGATATTTTTTCACCCAATCTTGATGATACTTGGTGGTAATGATCAGTACACAAATCCCACTTTGCTCACCAAATTTTGTTCTTCTAGGTTGAAGCATTCGTCTACAGTAGCAGTTTTTATATATAGGTTTCATTCTGTTCTCTCCTATTTAGATAGATGAATTTGGAACTCTAAATCCAACATGGTTTTTAGTAGCTCTTTGAAACTTGACAAAATAAAGGAGTTCTCAGTTTTGTCTCTATGGTTTGTTTCCTCTTCAAGTAGCCCTAGGCACAGACTGTGGAAAAGCACTTTCATTGAGAGGGGTTGCCAAGCTTCTAAGAAAGAACGAGTTTCCGAAATACCAGCAAATATTTTTTCCGCCAATCTTGATGATACCTGTTGCTGATGATCAGTACACAAATCCCACTTGGCTCACCAAATTCTGTTCTTCTAGGTTGAAGCGTTCGTCTACAGTAGCAGTCTTTATATTTAGGTTTCCCTCTGTTCTCTCCTATATAGATAGATGAATTTGGAACTCTAAATCCAACATGGTTTGTAGTAGCTCTTTGAAACTTGACAAAATAAAGGAGTTCTCAGTTTTGTCTCTATGGTTTGTTTCCTCTTCAAGTAGCCCTAGGCACAGACTGTGGAAAGCACTTTAATTGAGAGGGGTTGCCAATCTTCTACGAAATTACGAGTTTCCGAAATACCAGCAAATATTTTTTCACCCAATCTTGATGATACTTGGTGGTAATGATCAGTACACAAATCCCACTTGGCTCACCAAATTTTGTTCTTCTAGGTTGAAGCGTTCGTCTACAGTAGCAGTTTTTATATTTAGGTTTCCCTCTGTTCTCTCCCATATAGATAGATGAATTTGGAACTCTAAATCCAACATGGTTGGTAGTAGCTCGTTAAAACTTGACAAAATAAAGGAGTTCTCAGTTTTGTCTCTATGGTTTGTTTCCTCTTCAAGTAGCCCTAGGCACAGACTGTGGAAAAGCACTTTCATTGAGAGGGGTTGCCAAGCTTCTACGAAATAACGAGTTTCCGAAATACCAGCAAATATTTTTTCACCCAATCTTGATGATACTTGGTGGTAATGATCAGTACAGAAATCCCACTTGGCTCACCAAATTTTGTTCTTCTAGGTTGAAGCGTTCGTCTACAGTAGCAGTTTTTATATTTAGGTTTCCCTCTGTTCTCTCCTATATACATAGATGAATTTGGAACTCTAAATCCAACATGGTTGGTAGTAGCTCTTTGAAACTTGACAAAATAAAGGAGTTCTCAGTTTTGTCTCTATGGTTCGTTTCCTCATCAAGTAGCCCTAGGCACAGACTGTGGAAAAGCACTTTCATTGAGAGGGGTTGCCAAGCTTCTAAGAAGTAACGAGTTTCTGAAATACCAGCAAAAATTTTTTCACCCAATCTTGATGATACTTGGTGGTAATGATCAGTAAACAAATCCCACTTTGCTCACCAAATTTTGTTCTGCTAGGTTGAAGCATTCGTCTACAGTAGCAGTTTTTATATATAGGTTTCATTCTGTTCTCTCCTATTTAGATAGATGAATTTGGAACTCTAAATCAAACATGGTTTTTTTAGCTCTTTGAAACTTGACAAAATAAAGGAGTTTTCAGTTTTGTCTCTATGGTTTGTTTCCTCTTCAAATAGCCCTAGGCACAGACTGTGGAAAAGCACTTTCATTGAGAGGGGTTGCCAAGCTTCTAAGAAATAAAGATTCCGAAATACCCGCAAATATTTTTTCACCCAATCTTGATGATAATTGGTGGTAATGATGAGTACACAAATCCCACTTTGCTCACCAAATTTTGTTCTTCTAGGTTGAAGCATTCGTCTACAGTAGCAGTTTTTATACATAGGTTTCATTCTGTTCTCTCCTATATAGATAGATGAATTTGGAACTCTAAATCCAACATGGTTTTTAGTAGCTCTTTGAAACTTGACAAAATAAAGGAGTTCTCAGTTTTGTCTCTATGGTTTGTTTCCTCTTCAAGTAGCCATAGGCACAGACTGTGGAAAAGCACTTTCATTGAGAGGGGTTGCCAAGCTTCTAAGAAATAACGAGTTTCCGAAATACCAGCAAATATTTTTTCAGCCAATCTTGATGATACCAGTTGCTGATGATCAATACAAAAATCCCACTTTGCTCACCAAATTCTGTTCTTCTAGGTTGAAGCGTTCGTCTACAGTAGCAGTTTTTATATTTAGGTTTCCCTCTGTTCTCTCCTGTATAGATAGATGAATTTGGAACTCTAAATCCAACATGGTTTTTAGTAGCTCTTTGAAAATTGACAAAATAAAGGAGTTCTCAGTTTTGTCTCTACGGATTGTTTCCTCTTCAAGTAGCCCTAGGCACAAACAGTGGAAAAGCAGTTTCATTGAGAGGGGTTGCCAAGCTTCTAAGAAATAACGAGTTTCCGAAATACCAGCAAATATATTTTCACCCAATCTTGATGATACTTGGTGGTAATGATCAGTACACAAATCCCACTTGGCTCACCAAAATTTGTTCTTCTAGGTTGAAGCGTTCGTCTACAGTAGCGGTTTTTATATTTAGGTATCCCTCTGTTCTCTCCTATATACATAGATGAATTTGGAACTCTAAATCCAACATGTATTGAAGTAGCTCTTTGAAAGTTGACAAAATAAAGGAGTTCTCAGATTTGTCTCTATGGTTTGTTTCCTCTTCAAGTAGCCCTAGGCACAGACTGTGGAAAAGCACTTTCATTGAGAGGGGTTGCCAAGCTTCTAAGAAATTACGAGTTTCCGAAATACCAGCAGATATTTTTTCACCCAATCTTGATGATACTTGGTGGTAATGATCAGTACACAAATCCCACTTTGCTCACCAAATTTTGTTCTTCTAGGTTGAAGCATTCGTCTACAGTAGCAGTTTTTATATATAGGTTTCATTCTGTTCTCTCCTATTTAGATAGATGAATTTGGAACTCTAAATCCAACATGGTTTTTAGTAGCTCTTTGAAACTTGACAAAATAAAGGAGTTCTCAGTTTTGTCTCTATGGTTTGTTTCCTCTTCAAGTAGCCCTAGGCACAGACTGTGGAAAAGCACTTTCATTGAGAGGGGTTGCCAAGCTTCTAAGAAATAACGAGTTTCCGAAATACCAGCAAATATTTTTTCCGCCAATCTTGATGATACCTGTTGCTGATGATCAGTACACAAATCCCACTTGGCTCACCAAATTCTGTTCTTCTAGGTTGAAGCGTTCGTCTACAGTAGTCTTTATATTTAGGTTTCCCTCTGTTCTCTCCTATATAGATAGATGAATTTGGAACTCTAAATCCAACATGGTTTGTAGTAGCTCTTTGAAACTTGACAAAATAAAGGAGTTCTCAGTTTTGTCTCTATGGTTTGTTTCCTCTTCAAGTAGCCCTAGGCACAGACTGTGGAAAGCACTTTAATTGAGAGGGGTTGCCAATCTTCTACGAAATTACGAGTTTCCGAAATACCAGCAAATATTTTTTCACCCAATCTTGATGATACTTGGTGGTAATGATCAGTACACAAATCCCACTTGGCTCACCAAATTTTGTTCTTCTAGGTTGAAGCGTTCGTCTACAGTAGCAGTTTTTATATTTAGGTTTCCCTCTGTTCTCTCCCATATAGATAGATGAATTTGGAACTCTAAATCCAACATGGTTGGTAGTAGCTCGTTAAAACTTGACAAAATAAAGGAGTTCTCAGTTTTGTCTCTATGGTTTGTTTCCTCTTCAAGTAGCCCTAGGCACAGACTGTGGAAAAGCACTTTCATTGAGAGGGGTTGCCAAGCTTCTACGAAATAACGAGTTTCCGAAATACCAGCAAATATTTTTTCACCCAATCTTGATGATACTTGGTGGTAATGATCAGTACAGAAATCCCACTTGGCTCACCAAATTTTGTTCTTCTAGGTTGAAGCGTTCGTCTACAGTAGCAGTTTTTATATTTAGGTTTCCCTCTGTTCTCTCCTATATACATAGATGAATTTGGAACTCTAAATCCAACATGGTTGGTAGTAGCTCTTTGAAACTTGACAAAATAAAGGAGTTCTCAGTTTTGTCTCTATGGTTCGTTTCCTCATCAAGTAGCCCTAGGCACAGACTGTGGAAAAGCACTTTCATTGAGAGGGGTTGCCAAGCTTCTAAGAAGTAACGAGTTTCTGAAATACCAGCAAAAATTTTTTCACCCAATCTTGATGATACTTGGTGGTAATGATCAGTAAACAAATCCCACTTTGCTCACCAAATTTTGTTCTGCTAGGTTGAACCATTCGTCTACAGTAGCAGTTTTTATATATAGGTTTCATTCTGTTCTCTCCTATTTAGATAGATGAATTTGGAACTCTAAATCAAACATGGTTTTTTTAGCTCTTTGAAACTTGACAAAATAAAGGAGTTTTCAGTTTTGTCTCTATGGTTTGTTTCCTCTTCAAATAGCCCTAGGCACAGACTGTGGAAAAGCACTTTCATTGAGAGGGGTTGCCAAGCTTCTAAGAAATAAAGATTCCGAAATACCCGCAAATATTTTTTCACCCAATCTTGATGATAATTGGTGGTAATGATGAGTACACAAATCCCACTTTGCTCACCAAATTTTGTTCTTCTAGGTTGAAGCATTCGTCTACAGTAGCAGTTTTTATACATAGGTTTCATTCTGTTCTCTCCTATATAGATAGATGAATTTGGAACTCTAAATCCAACATGGTTTTTAGTAGCTCTTTGAAACTTGACAAAATAAAGGAGTTCTCAGTTTTGTCTCTATGGTTTGTTTCCTCTTCAAGTAGCCATAGGCACAGACTGTGGAAAAGCACTTTCATTGAGAGGGGTTGCCAAGCTTCTAAGAAATAACGAGTTTCCGAAATACCAGCAAATATTTTTTCAGCCAATCTTGATGATACCAGTTGCTGATGATCAATACAAAAATCCCACTTGGCTCACCAAATTCTGTTCTTCTAGGTTGAAGCGTTCGTCTACAGTAGCAGTTTTTATATTTAGGTTTCCCTCTGTTCTCTCCTGTATAGATAGATGAATTTGGAACTCTAAATCCAACATGGTTTTTAGTAGCTCTTTTAAAATTGAGAAAATAAAGGAGTTCTCAGTTTTGTCTCTACGGATTGTTTCCTCTTCAAGTAGCCCTAGGCACAAACAGTGGAAAAGCAGTTTCATTGAGAGGGGTTGCCAAGCTTCTAAGAAATAACGAGTTTCCGAAATACCAGCAAATATATTTTCACCCAATCTTGATGATACTTGGTGGTAATGATCAGTACACAAATCCCACTTGGCTCACCAAAATTTGTTCTTCTAGGTTGAAGCGTTCGTCTACAGTAGCGGTTTTTATATTTAGGTATCCCTCTGTTCTCTCCTATATACATAGATGAATTTGGAACTCTAAATCCAACATGTATTGAAGTAGCTCTTTGAAAGTTGACAAAATAAAGGAGTTCTCAGATTTGTCTCTATGGTTTGTTTCCTCTTCAAGTAGCCCTAGGCACAGACTGTGGAAAAGCACTTTCATTGAGAGGGGTTGCCAAGCTTCTAAGAAATTACGAGTTTCCGAAATACCAGCAGATATTTTTTCACCCAATCTTGATGATACTTGGTGGTAATGATCAGTACACAAATCCCACTTTGCTCACCAAATTTTGTTCTTCTAGGTTGAAGCATTCGTCTACAGTAGCAGTTTTTATATATAGGTTTCATTCTGTTCTCTCCTATTTAGATAGATGAATTTGGAACTCTAAATCCAACATGGTTTTTAGTAGCTCTTTGAAACTTGACAAAATAAAGGAGTTCTCAGTTTTGTCTCTATGGTTTGTTTCCTCTTCAAGTAGCCCTAGGCACAGGCTGTGGAAAAGCACTTTCATTGAGAGGGGTTGCCAAGCTTCTAAGAAATAACGAGTTTCCGAAATACCAGCAAATATTTTTTCCGCCAATCTTGATGATACCTGTTGCTGATGATCAGTACACAAATCCCACTTGGCTCACCAAATTCTGTTCTTCTAGGTTGAAGCGTTCGTCTACAGTAGCAGTCTTTATATTTAGGTTTCCCTCTGTTCTCTCCTATATAGATAGATGAATTTGGAACTCTAAATCCAACATGGTTTGTAGTAGCTCTTTGAAACTTGACAAAATAAAGGAGTTCTCAGTTTTGTCTCTATGGTTTGTTTCCTCTTCAAGTAGCCCTAGGCACAGACTGTGGAAAGCACTTTAATTGAGAGGGGTTGCCAATCTTCTACGAAATTACGAGTTTCCGAAATACCAGCAAATATTTTTTCACCCAATCTTGATGATACTTGGTGGTAATGATCAGTACACAAATCCCACTTGGCTCACCAAATTTTGTTCTTCTAGGTTGAAGCGTTCGTCTACAGTAGCAGTTTTTATATTTAGGTTTCCCTCTGTTCTCTCCCATATAGATAGATGAATTTGGAACTCTAAATCCAACATGGTTGGTAGTAGCTCGTTGAAACTTGACAAAATAAAGGAGTTCTCAGTTTTGTCTCTATGGTTTGTTTCCTCTTCAAGTAGCCCTAGGCACAGACTGTGGAAAAGCACTTTCATTGAGAGGGGTTGCCAAGCTTCTACGAAATAACGAGTTTCCGAAATACCAGCAAATATTTTTTCACCCAATCTTGATGATACTTGGTGGTAATGATCAGTACAGAAATCCCACTTGGCTCACCAAATTTTGTTCTTCTAGGTTGAAGCGTTCGTCTACAGTAGCAGTTTTTATATTTAGGTTTCCCTCTGTTCTCTCCTATATACATAGATGAATTTGGAACTCTAAATCCAACATGGTTGGTAGTAGCTCTTTGAAACTTGACAAAATAAAGGAGTTCTCAGTTTTGTCTCTATGGTTCGTTTCCTCATCAAGTAGCCCTAGGCACAGACTGTGGAAAAGCACTTTCATTGAGAGGGGTTGCCAAGCTTCTAAGAAGTAACGAGTTTCTGAAATACCAGCAAAAATTTTTTCACCCAATCTTGATGATACTTGGTGGTAATGATCAGTAAACAAATCCCACTTTGCTCACCAAATTTTGTTCTGCTAGGTTGAACCATTCGTCTACAGTAGCAGTTTTTATATATAGGTTTCATTCTGTTCTCTCCTATTTAGATAGATGAATTTGGAACTCTAAATCAAACATGGTTTTTTTAGCTCTTTGAAACTTGACAAAATAAAGGAGTTTTCAGTTTTGTCTCTATGGTTTGTTTCCTCTTCAAATAGCCCTAGGCACAGACTGTGGAAAAGCACTTTCATTGAGAGGGGTTGCCAAGCTTCTAAGAAATAAAGATTCCGAAATACCCGCAAATATTTTTTCACCCAATCTTGATGATAATTGGTGGTAATGATGAGTACACAAATCCCACTTTGCTCACCAAATTTTGTTCTTCTAGGTTGAAGCATTCGTCTACAGTAGCAGTTTTTATACATAGGTTTCATTCTGTTCTCTCCTATATAGATAGATGAATTTGGAACTCTAAATCCAACATGGTTTTTAGTAGCTCTTTGAAACTTGACAAAATAAAGGAGTTCTCAGTTTTGTCTCTATGGTTTGTTTCCTCTTCAAGTAGCCATAGGCACAGACTGTGGAAAAGCACTTTCATTGAGAGGGGTTGCCAAGCTTCTAAGAAATAACGAGTTTCCGAAATAACAGCAAATATTTTTTCAGCCAATCTTGATGATACCAGTTGCTGATGATCAATACAAAAATCCCACTTGGCTCACCAAATTCTGTTCTTCTAGGTTGAAGTGTTCGTCTACAGTAGCAGTTTTTATATTTAGGTTTCCCTCTGTTCTCTCCTGTATAGATAGATGAATTTGGAACGCTAAATCCAACATGGTTTGTAGTAGCTCTTTGAAACTTGACAAAATAAAGGAGTTCTCAGTTTTGTCTCTACGGATTGTTTCCTCTTCAAGTAGCCCTAGGCACACACAGTGGAAAAGCAGTTTCATTGAGAGGGGTTGCCAAGCGTCTAAGAAATAACGAGTTTCCGAAGTACCAGCAAATATATTTTCACCCAATCTTGATGATACTTGGTGGTAATGATCAGTACAAAAATCCCACTTGGCTCACCAAAATTTGTTCTTCTAGGTTGAAGCGTTCGTCTACAGTAGCAGTTTTTATATTTAGGTATCCCTCTGTTCTCTCCTATATACATAGATGAATTTGGAACTCTAAATCCAACATGTATTGAAGTAGCTCTTTGAAAGTTGAGAAAATAAAGGAGTTCTCAGATTTGTCTCTATGGTTTGTTTCCTCTTCAAGTAGCCCTAGGCACAGACTGTGGAAAAGCACTTTCATTGAGAGGGGTTGCCAAGCTTCTAAGAAATTACGAGTTTCCGAAATACCAGCAAATATTTTTTCACCCAATCTTGATGATACTTGGTGGTAATGATCAGTACACAAATCCCACTTTGCTCACGAAATTTTGTTCTTCTAGGTTGAAGCATTCGTCTACAGTAGCAGTTTTTATATATAGGTTTCACTCTGTTCTCTCCTATTTAGATAGAGGAATTTGGAACTCTAAATCCAACATGGTTTTTAGTAGCTCTTTGAAACTTGACAAAATAAAGGAGTTCTCAGTTTTGTCTCTATGGTTTGTTTCCTCTTCAAGTAGCCCTAGGCACAGACTGTGGAAAAGCACTTTCATTGAGAGGGGTTGCCAAGCTTCTAAGAAATAACGAGTTTCCGAAATACCAGCAAATATTTTTTCCGCCAATCTTGATGATACCTGTTGCTGATGATCAGTACACAAATCCCACTTGGCTCACCAAATTCTGTTCTTCTAGGTTGAAGCGTTCGTCTACAGTAGCAGTCTTTATATTTAGGTTTCCCTCTGTTCTCGCCTATATAGATAGATGAATTTGGAACTCTAAATCCAACATGGTTTGTAGTAGCTCTTTGAAACTTGACAAAATAAAGGAGTTCTCAGTTTTGTCTCTATGGTTTGTTTCCTCTTCAAGTAGCCCTAGGCACAGACTGTGGAAAGCACTTTAATTGAGAGGGGTTGCCAAGCTTCTACGAAATTACGAGTTTCCGAAATACCAGCAAATATTTTTTCACCCAATCTTGATGATACTTGGTGGTAATGATCAGTACACAAATCCCACTTGGCTCACCAAATTTTGTTCTTCTAGGTTGAAGCGTTCGTCTACAGTAGCAGTTTTGATATTTAGGTTTCCCTCTGTTCTCTCCTATATAGATAGATGAATTTGGAACTCTAAATCCAACATGGTTGGTAGTAGCTCTTTGAAACTTGACAATATAAAGGAGTTCTCAGTTTTGTCTCTATGGTTTGTTTCCTCTTCAAGTAGCCCTAGGCACAGACGGTGGAAAAGCACTTTCATTGAGAGGGGTTGCCAAGCTTCTACGAAATAACGATTTTCCGAAATACCAGCAAATATTTTTTCACCCAATCTTGATGATACTTGGTGGTAATGATCAGTACAGAAATCCCACTTGGCTCACCAAATTTTGTTCTTCTAGGTTGAAGCGTTCGTCTACAGTAGCAGTTTTTATATTTAGGTTTCCCTCTGTTCTCTCCTATATACATAGATGAATTTGGAACTCTAAATCCAACATGGTTGGTAGTAGCTCTTTGAAACTTGACAAAATAAAGGAGTTCTCAGTTTTGTCTCTATGGTTTGTTTCCTCATCAAGTAGCCCTAGGCACAGACTGTGCAAAAGCACTTTCATTGAGAGGGGTTGCCAAGCTTCTAAGAAGTAACGAGTTTCTGAAATACCAGCAAAAATTTTTTCACCCAATCTTGATGATACTTGGTGGTAATGATCAGTAAACAAATCCCACTTTGCTCACCAAATTTTGTTCTGCTAGGTTGAACCATTCGTCTACAGTAGCAGTTTTTATATATAGGTTTCATTCTGTTCTCTCCTATTTAGATAGATGAATTTGGAACTCTAAATCAAACATGGTTTTTTTAGCTCTTTGAAACTTGACAAAATAAAGGAGTTTTCAGTTTTGTCTCTATGGTTTGTTTCCTCTTCAAGTAGCCCTAGGCACAGACTGTGGAAAAGCACTTTCATTGAGAGGGGTTGCCAAGCTTCTAAGAAATAAAGGGTCCGAAATACCCGCAAATATTTTTTCAGCCAATCTTGATGATAATTGGTGGTAATGATGAGTACACAAATCCCACTTGGCTCACCAAATTTTGTTCTTCTAGGTTGAAGCATTCGTCTACAGTAGCAGTTTTTATACATAGGTTTCATTCTGTTCTCTCCTATATAGATAGATGAATTTGGAACTCTAAATCCAACATGGTTTTTAGTAGCTCTTTGAAACTTGACAAAATAAAGGAGTTCTCAGTTTTGTCTCTATGGTTTGTTTCCTCTTCAAGTAGCCATAGGCACAGACTGTGGAAAAGCACTTTCATTGAGAGGGGTTGCCAAGCTTCTAAGAAATCACGAGTTTCCGAAATACCAGCACATATTTTTTCAGCCAATCTTGATGATACCAGTTGCTGATGATCAATACACAAATCCCACTTGGCTCACCAAATTCTGTTCTTCTAGGTTTAAGCGTTCGTCTACAGTAGCAGTTTTTATATTTAGGTTTCCCTCTGTTCTCTCCTGTATAGATAGATGAATTTGGAACGCTAAATCCAACATGGTTTGTAGTAGCTCTTTGAAACTTGACAAAATAAAGGAGTTCTCAGTTTTGTCTCTATGGTTTGTTTCCTCTTCAAGTAGCCCTAGGCACAGACTGTGGAAAAGCACTTTCATTGAGAGGGGTTGCAAAGCTTCTAAGAAATTACGAGTTTCCGAAATACCAGCAAATATTTTTTCACCCAATCTTGATGATACTTGGTGGTAATGATCAGTACACAGATCCCACTTGGCTCACCAAATTTTGTTCTTCTAGGTTGAAGCATTCGTCTACAGTAGCAGTTTTATATATAGGTTTCACTCTGTTCTCTAATATTTAGATAGAGGAATTCGGAACTCTAAATCCAACATGGTTTTTAGTAGCTCTTTGAAACTTGACAAAATAAAGGAGTTCTCAGTTTTGTCTCTATGGTTTGTTTCCTCTTCAAGTAGCCCTAGGCACAGACTGTGGAAAAGCACTTTCATTGAGAGGGGTTGCCAAGCCTTCTAAGAAATAACGAGTTTCCGAAATACCAGCAAATATTTTTTTCCCGCCAATCTTGATGATACCTGTTGCTGATGATCAGTAAAATCCCACTTGGCTCACCAAATTCTGTTCTTCTAGGTTGAAGCGTTCGTCTACAGTAGCAGTCTTTATATTTAGGTTTCCCTCTGTTCTCTCCTATATAGATAGATGAATTTGGAACTCTAAATCCAACATGGTTTGTAGTAGCTCTTTGAAACTTGACAAAATAAAGGAGTTCTCAGTTTTGTCTCTATGGTTTGTTTCCTCTTCAAGTAGCCCTAGGCACAGACTGTGGAAAGCACTTTAATTGAGAGGGGTTGCCAAGCTTCTACGAAATTACGAGTTTCCGAAATACCAGCAAATATTTTTTCACCCAATCTTGATGATACTTGGTGGTAATGATCAGTACACAAATCCCACTTGGCTCACCAAATTTTGTTCTTCTAGGTTGAAGCGTTCGTCTACAGTAGCAGTTTTGATATTTAGGTTTCCCTCTGTTCTCTCCTATATAGATAGATGAATTTGGAACTCTAAATCCAACATGGTTGGTAGTAGCTCTTTGAAACTTGACAATATAAAGGAGTTCTCAGTTTTGTCTCTATGGTTTGTTTCCTCTTCAAGTAGCCCTAGGCACAGACTGTGGAAAAGCACTTTCATTGAGAGGGGTTGCCAAGCTTCTACGAAATAACGATTTTCCGAATACCAGCAAATATTTTTTCACCCAATCTTGATGATACTTGGTGGTAATGATCAGTACAGAAATCCCACTTGGCTCACCAAATTTTGTTCTTCTAGGTTGAAGCGTTCGTCTACAGTAGCAGTTTTTATATTTAGGTTTCCCTCTGTTCTCTCCTGTATAGATAGATGAATTTGGAACGCTAAATCCAACATGGTTTGTAGTAGCTCTTTGAAACTTGACAAAATAATGGAGTTCTCAGTTTTGTCTCTATGGTTTGTTTCCTCTTCAAGTACCCCTAGGCACAGACTGTGGAAAAGCACTTTCATTGAGAGGGGTTGCCAAGCTTCTAAGAAATTACGAGTTTCCGAAATACCAGCAAATATTTTTTCACCCAATCTTGAAGATACATGGTGGTAATGATCAGTACACAAATCCCACTTGGCTCACCAAATTTTGTTCTTCTAGGTTGAAGCGTTCGTCTACAGTAGCAGTTTTATGTTTAGGTTTCCCTCTGTTCTCCGCTGTATAGATAGATGAATTTGGAACTCTAAATCCAACATGGTTTGTAGTAGCTCTTTGAAAATTGACAAAATAAAGGAGTTCTCAGTTTTGTCTCTATGGTTTGTTTCCTCTTAAAGTAGCCCTAGGCACAGACTGTGGAAAGCACTTTCATTGAGATGGGTTGCCAAGCTTCTAAGAAATAACGAGTTTCCCAAATACCAGCAAATATTTTTTCACCCAATCTTGATGATACTTGGTGGTAATGATCAGTACACTAATCCCACTAGGCTCACCAAATTTTGTTCTTCTAGGTTGAAGCGTTCGTCTACAGTAGCAGTTTTTATATTTAGGTTTCCCTCTGTTCTCTCCTATATAGATAGATGAATTTGGAACTCTAAATCCTACATGGTTTGTAGTAGCTCTTTGAAACCTGACAAAATAAAGGAGTTCTCAGTTTTGTCTCTATGGTTTGTTTCCTCTTCAAGTAGCCCTAGGCACAGACTGTGGAAAAGCACTTTCATTCAGAAGGGTTGCCAAGCTTCTAAGAAATAACGAGTTTCCGAAATACCAGCAAATATTTTTTCAGCCAATCTTGATGATACCTGTTGCTGATGATCAGTACACAAATCCACTTGGCTCACCAAATTATGTTCTTCTAGGTTGAAGCGTTCGTCTACAGTAGCAGTTTTTATATTTAGGTTTCCCTCTGTTCTCTCCTATATAGATAGATAAATTTGGAACTCTAAATCCAACATGGTTTGTAGTAGCTCTTTGAAACTTGACAAAATGAAGGAGTTCTCAGTTTTTTCTCTATGGATTCTTTCCTCTTCAAGTAGCCCTAGGCACACACAGTGGAAAAGCACTTTTATTGAGAGGGGTTGCCAAGCTTCTAGGAAATAACGAGTTTCCGAAATACCAGCAAATATTTTTTCATGCAATCTTGATGATACTTGGTGGTAATGATCAGTACACAAATCCCAGTTGGCTCACCAAATTTTGTTATTCTAGGTTGAAGCATTCGTCTACAGTAGCAGTTTTTATATTTAGGTTTCCCTCTGTTCTCTCCTATTTAGATAGATGAATTTGGAACTCTAAATCCAACATGGTTTGTAGTAGCTCTTTGAAACTTGACAAAATAAAGGAGTTCTCAGTTTTGTCTCTATCGTTTGTTTCCTGTTCAAGTAGCCCTAGGCACAGACTGTTGAAAAGCACTTTCATTGAGAGGCGTTGCCAAGCTTCTAAGAAATAACGAGTTTCTGAAATACCAGCAAATATTTTTTCACCCAATCTTGATGATACTTGGTGGTAATGATCAGTACACAAATCCAACTTGGCTCACCAAATTTTGTTCTTCTAGGTTGAAGCGTTCGTCTACAGTAGCGGTTTTTATATTTAGGTTTCCCTCTGTTCTCTCCTATATAGATAGATGAATTTGGAACTCTAAATCCAACATGGTTTGTAGTTGCTCTTTGAAACTTGACAAAATAAGGGAGTTCTCAGTTTTTTCTCTATGGTTTGTTTCCTCTTCAAGTAGCCCTAGGCACAGAATGTGGAAAAGCACTTTCATTGAGAGGGGTTGCCAAGCTTCTAAGAAATAACGAGTTTCCCAAATACCAGCAAATATTTTTTCACCCAATCTTGATGATACTTGGTGGTAATGATCAGTACACAAATCCCACTTGGCTCACCAAATTTTGTTCTTCTAGGTTGAAGCGTTCGTCTACAGTAGCAGTTTTTATATTTAGGTATCACTCTGTTCTCTCATATACAGATAGATGAATTTGGAACACTAAATCCCACATGGTTTGTAGTAGCTCTGTGGAACGTGACAAAATAAAGGTTTTCTCAATTTTGTCTCTATGGTTTGTTTCCTCTTCAAGTAGCCCTAGGTACACACTGTGGAAAAGCACTTTCATTGAGCAGGGTTGCCATGCTTCTAAGAAATAACCAGTTTCCGAAATACCAGCAAATATTTTTTTCACCCAATCTTGATGATACTTGGTGGTAATGATCAGTACACAAATCCCACTTGGCTCACCAAATTTTGTTCTTATAGGTTGAAGCGTTCGTCTACAATAGCAGTTTTTATATTTAGGTTTCCCTCTGTTCTCTCCTATATAGATAGATGAATTTGGAACTCTAAATACAACATGGTTTGTAGTAGCTCGTTGAAACTTCACAAAATAAAGGAGTTCTCCGTTTTTTCTCTATGGTTTGTTTCCTCTTCAAGGAGACCTAGGCACAGACTGTGGAAAAGCACTTTCATTGAGAGGGGTTGCCAAGCTTCTAAGAAATTACGAATTTCCGAAATACCAGCAAATATTTTTTCACCCAATATTGATGATACTTGGTGGTAATGATCAGTACACAAATCCCACTTGGCTCAGAAATTTTGTTCTTCTAGGTTGAAGCGTTCGTCTACAGTAGCAGTTTTTATATTTAGGTTTCCCTCTGTTCTCTCCTATATAGATAGATGAATTTGGAACTCTAATTCCAACATGGTTTGTAGTAGCTCTTTGAAACTTGACAAAATAAAGGAGTTCTCAGTTTTGTCTCTATGGTTTGTTTCCTCTTCAAGTAGCCCTAGGCACAGACTGTGGAAAGCACTTTCACTGAGCGTGGTTGCCAATTTCTAAGAAATTACAAGTTTCCGAAACACCAGCAAATATTTTTTCACTCAATCTTGATGATACTTGGTGGTAATGATCAGTACACAAATCCCACTTGGCTCACCAAATTTTCTTCTTCTAGTTTGAAGCTTTCGTCTACAGTAGCAGTTTTTATATTTAGGTTTCCCTCTGTTCACTCCTATATAGATAGATGAATTTGGGACTCTAAATCTAACATGGTTTGTAGTAGCTCTTTGAAACTTGACAAAATAAAGGAGTTCTCAGTTTTGTCTCTATGGTTTGTTTCCTCTTCAAGTAGCCCTAGGCACAGACTGTGGAAAGCACTTTCATTGAGATGGGTTACCAAGCTTCTAAGAAATAACGAGTTTCCAAAATACCAGCAAATATGTTTTCACCCAATCTTGATGATGCGTGGTGGTAATGATCAGTACACAAATCCCACTTGGCTCACCATATTGTGTTCTTCTAGGTTGAAGGGTTCGTCTACAATAGCAGTTTTTATATTTAGGTATCCCTCTGTTCTCTCCAATATAGATAGATGAATTTGGAACTCTAAATCCAACATGGTTGCTAGTAGCTCTTTGAAACTTGACAAAATAAAGGAGTTCTCAGTTTTGTCTCTATGGTTTGTTTCCTCATCAAGTAGCCCTAGGCACAGACTGTGGAAAAGCACTTTCATTGAGAGGGGTTGCCAAGCTTCTAAGAAATTACGAGTTTCTGAAATACCAGCAAATATTTTTTCACCCAATCTTGATGATACTTGGTGGTAATGATCAGTACACAAATCCCACTTTGCTCACCAAATTTTGTTCTTCTAGGTTGAAGCATTCGTCTACAGTAGCAGTTTTTATATTTAGGTTTCCCTCTGTTCTCTCCTATTTAGATAGATGAATTTGGAACTCTAAATCCAACATGGTTTGTAGTAGCTCTTTGAAACTTGACAAAATAAAGGGGTTCTCAGTTTTGTCTCTATCGTTTGTTTCCTCTTCAAGTAGCCCTAGGCACAGACTGTGGAAAAGCACTTTCATTGAGAGGGGTTGCCAAGCTTCTAAGAAATTACGAGTTTCCGAAGTACCAGCAAATATTTTTTTCCGAATCTTGATGATTCATGGTGGTAATGATCAGTACACAAATCCCACTTGGCTCACCAAATTTTGTTCTTCTAGGTTGAAGCGTTCGTCTACAGTAGCGGTTTATATATTTAGGTTTCCCTCTGTTCTCTCCTATATAGATACATGAATTTGGAACTCTAAATCCAACATGGTTTGTAGTAGCTCTTTGAAACTTGACAAAATAAAGGAGTTCTCACTTTTGTCTCTATGGTTTGTTTCCTCTTCAAGTAGCCCTAGGCACAGAATGTGGAAAAGCACTTTCATTGAGAGGGGTTGCCAAGCTTCTAAGAAATAACGAGTTTCCCAAATACCAGCAAATATTTTTTCACCCAATCTTGATGATACTTGGTGGTAATGATCAGTACACAAATCCCACTTGGCTCACCAAATTTTGTTCTTCTAGGTTGAAGCGTTCGTCTACCGTAGCAGTTTTTACATTTAGGTATCACTATGTTCTCTCATATATAGATAGATGAATTTGGAACACTAAATCCAACATGGTTTGTAGTAGCTCTTTGGAACTTGACAAAATAAAGGTTTTATCAATTTTGTCTCTATGGTTTGTTTCCTCTTCAAGTAGCCCTAGGCACACACTGTGGAAAAGCACTTTCATTGAGCGGGGTTGCCATGCTTCTAAGAAATAACGAGTTTCCGAAATACCAGCAAATATTTTTTCACCCAATCTTGATGATACTTGGTGGTAATGATCAGTACACAAATCCCACTTGGCTCACCAAATTTTGTTCTTATATGTTGAAGCGTTCGTCTACAATAGCAGTTTTTATATTTAGGTTTCCCTCTGTTCTCTCCTATATAGATAGATGAATTTGGAACTCTAAATCCAACATGGTTTGTAGTAGCTCTTTGAAACTTGACAAAATAAAGCAGTTCTCAGTTTTGTCTCTATGGTTTCTTTCCTCTTCAAGTAGCCCTAGGCACAGACTGTGGAAAAGCACTTTCATTGAGAGGGGTTGCCAAGCTTCTAAGAAATTACAAGTTTCTGAAATACCAGCAAATATTTTTTCACCCAATCTTGATGATACATGGTGGTAATGATCAGTACACAAATCCCACTTGACTCACCAAATTTTGTTCTTCTAGGTTGAAGCGTTCGTCTACAGTAGCAGTTTTTATATCTAGGTTTCCTCTGTTCTCTCCTATATAGATAGATGAATTTTAAACTCTAAATCCAACATGGTTTGCAGTAGCTCTTTGAAACTTGACAAAATAAAGGAGTTCTCAGTTTTGTCTCTATGGATTCTTTCCTCTTCAAGTAGCCCTAGGCCCAGACTGTGGAAAAGCACTTTCATTGAGAGGGGTTGCCAAGCTTCTAACAAATTACGAGTTTCCGAAATACCAGCAAATATTTTTTCAGCCAATCTTGATGATATTTGGTGGTAATGATCAGTACACAAATCCCACTTTGCTCACCAAATTTTGTTATTCTAGGTTGAAGCATTCGTCTACACTAGCAGTTTTTATATTTAGGTTTTCCTCTGTTCTCACCTATTTAGATAGATGAATTTGGAACTCTAAATCCAACATGGTTTCTAGTAGCTCTTTGAAACTTGACAAAATAAAGGAGTTCTCAGTTTTGTCTCTATGGTTTGTTTCCTCTTCAAGTAGCCCTAGGCACAGACTGTGGAAAAGCACTTTCATTGAGAGGGGTTGCCAAGCTTCTAAGAAATTACGAGTTTCCGAAATACCAGCAAATATTTTTTCCCCCAATCTTGATGATACATGGTGGTAATGATCAGTACACAAATCCCACTTGGCTCACCAAATTTTGTTCTTCTAGGTTGAAGCGTTCATCTACAGTAGCAGTTTTTATATTTAGGTTTCCTTCTGTTCTCTCCTGTATAGATAGATGAATTTGGAACGCTAAATTCAACATGGTTTTTAGTAGCTCTTTTAAAATTGAGAAAATAAAGGAGTTCTCAGTTTTGTCTCTATGGATTGTTTCCTCTTCAAGTAGCCCTAGGCACAGACTGTGGAAAAGCACTTTCATTGAGAGGGGTTGCCAAGCTTCTAAGAAATTACGAGTTTCCGAAATACCAGCAAATATTTTTTCACCCAATCTTGATGATACTTGGTGGTAATGATCAGTACACAAATCCCACTTTGCTCACCAAATTTTGTTCTTCTAGGTTGAAGCATTCGTCTACAGTAGCAGTTTTTATACATAGGTTTCATTCTGTTGTCTCCTATTTAGATAGATGAATTTGGAACTCTAAATCCAACATGGTTTTTAGTAGCTCTTTGAAACTTGACAAAATAAAGGAGTTCTCAGTTTTGTCTCTATGGTTTGTTTCCTTTTCAAGTAGCCCTAGGCACAGACTGTGGAAAAGCACTTTCATTGAGAGGGGTTGCCAAGCTTCTAAGAAATAACGAGTTTTCGAAATACCAGCAAATATTTTTTCAGCCAAACTTGATGATACCTGTTGCTGATGATCAGTACACAAATCCCACTTGGCTCACCAAATTCTGTTCTTCTAGGTTGAAGCGTTCGTCTACAGTAGCTGTTTTTATATTTAGGTTTCCCTCTGTTCTTTCCTATATAGATTGATGAATTTGGAAAGCTAAATCCAACATGGTTTATAGTAGCTCTTTGAAACTTGACCAAATATAGGAGTTCTCAGTTTGTCTCTATCGTTTGTTCCCTCTTCAAGTTGCCCTAGGCACAGACTGTGAAAAAGCACTTTCATTGAGAGGTGTTGCCAAGCTTCTAAGAAATAACGAGTTTCCGAAATACCAGCAAATATTTTTTCACCCAATCTTGATGATACTTGCTGGTAATGATCAGTACACAAATCCCACTTTGCTCACCAAATTTTGTTCTTCTAGGTTGAAGCGTTCGTCTACAGTAGCAGTTTTTATATTTAGGTTTCACTCTGTTCTCTCATATATAGATAGATGAATTTGGAACTCTAAATCCAACATGGTTTGTAGTAGCTCTTTAATACTTGACAAAATAAAGGAGTTCTCAGTTTTGTCTCTATGGTTTGTTTCCTCTTCAAGTAGCCCTAGTCACAGACTGAGGAAAAGCACTTTCATTGAGAGGGGTTGCTTAGCTTCTAAGAAATTACGAGTTTCCGAAATACCAGCAAATATTTTTTCACCCAATCTTGATGATACTTGTTGCTATTGATCAGTACACAAATCCCACTTGACTCACCAAATTTTGTTCTTCTAGGTTGAAGCATTCGTCTACAGTAGCAGTTTTTATATCTAGGTTTCCCTCTGTTCTCTCCTATATAGATAGATGAATTTTAAACTCTAAATCCAACATGGCTTGTAGTAGCTCTTTGAAACGTGACAAAATAAAGGAGTTCTCAGTTTTGTCTCTATGGTTTCTTTCCTCTTCAAGTAGCCCTAGGCACAGACTGTGGAAAAGCACTTTCATTGAGAGGGGTTGCCAAGCTTCTAACAAATTACGAGTTTTCGAAATACCAGCAAATATTTTTTCAGCCAATCTTGATGATATTTGGTGGTATTGATCAGTACAAAAATCCCACTTTGCTCACCAAATTTTGTTCTTCTAGGTTGAAGCATTCGTCTACAGTAGCAGTTTTTATATTTAGGTTTCCCTCTGTTCTCTCCTGTTTAGTCAGATGAATTCGGAACTCTAAATCCAACATGGTTTTTAGTATCTCTTTGAAACTTGACAAAATAAAGGAGTTCTCAGTTTTGTCTCTATGGTTTGTTTCCTCTTCAAGTAGCCCTAGGCACAGACTGTGGAAAAGCATTTTCATTGAGAGGGGTTGCCAAGCTTCTAAGAAATTACGAGTTTCCGAAATACCAGCAAATATTTTTTCACCCAATCTTGATGATACATGGTGGTAATGATCATTACACAAATCCCACTTGGCTCACTAAATTTTGTTCTTCTAGGTTGAAGCGTTCGTCTACAGTAGCAGTTTTCATATTTAGGTTTCCCTCTGTTCTCTCCTGTATAGATAGATGGATTTGGAACTCTAAATCCAACATGGTTTGTATTAGCTCTTTAAAAATTGAGAAAATAAAGGAGTTCTCAGTTTTGTCTCTATTGATTGTTTCCTCTTCAAGTAGCCCTAGGCACAGACTGTGGAAAAGCACTTTCATTCAGAGGGGTTGCCAAGCTTCTAAGAAATTACGAGTTTCCGAAATACCAGCAAATATTTATTCACTCAATCTTGATGATACTTGGTGGTAATGATCAGTACACAAATCCCACTTTGCTCACCAAATTTTGTTCTTCCAGGTTGAAGCATTCGTCTACAGTAGCAGTTTTTATACATAGGTTTCATTCTGTTCTCTCCTATTTAGATAGATGAATTTGGAACTCTAAATCCAACATGTTTTTTAGTAGCTCTTTGAAACTTGACAAAATAAAGGAGTTCTCAGTTTTGTCTCTATGGTTTGTTTCCTTTTCAAGTAGTCCTAGGCACAGACTGTGGAAAAGCACTTTCATTGAGAGGGGTTGCCAAGCTTCTAAGAAATAACGAGTTTCCGAAATACCAGCAAATATTTTTTCACCCAATCTTGATGATACTTGGTGGTAATGATCAGTACACAAATCCCAATTGGCTCACCAAATTTTGTTCTTCTAGGTTGAAGCGTTCGTCTACAGTAGCAGTTTTTATATTTAGGTATCACTCTGTTCTCTCATATATAGATAGATGAATTTGGAACACTAAATCCAACATGGTTTGTAGTAGCTCTTTGGAACTTGACAAAATAAAGGTTTTCTCAATTTTGTCTCTATGGTTTGTTTCCTCTTCAAGTAGCCCTAGGCACACATTGTGGAAAAGCACTTTCATTGAGCGGGGTTGCCATGATTCTAAGAAATAACGAGTTTCCGAAACACCAGCAAATATTTTTTCACCCAATCTTGATGATACTTGGTGGTAATGATCAGTACACAAATCCCACTTGGCTCACCAAATTTTGTTCTTCTAGGTTGAAGCATTCGTCTACAGTAGCAGTTTTCATATTTAGGTTTCCCTCTGTTCTCTCCTGTATAGATAGATGAATTTGGAACTCTAAATCCAACATGGTTTGTAGTAGCTCGTTGAAACTTCACAAAAAAAGGAGTTCTCCGTTTTTTCTCTATGGTTTGTTTCCTCTTCAAGGAGCCCTAGGCACAGACTGTGGAAAAGCACTTTCTTTGAGAGGGGTTGCCAAGCTTCTAAGAAATTACGAATTTCCGAAATACCAGCAAATATTTTTTCACCCAATCTTGATGATACTTGGTGGTAATGATCAGTACACAAATCCCACTTGGCTCAGAAATTTTGTTCTTCTAGGTTGAAGCGTTCGACTACAGTAGCAGTTTTTATATTTAGGTTTCCCTCTGTTCTCTCATATATAGATAGATGAATTTGGAATTCTAAATTTAACATGGTTTGTAGTAGCTTTTTGAAACTTGACAAAATAAAGGAGGTCTCAGATTTGTCTCTATGGTTTCTTTCCTCTTCAAGTAGCCCTAGGCACAGACTGTGGAAAGCACTTTCATTGAGATGGGTTGCCAAGCTTCTAAGAAATAACGAGTTTCCGAAAAACCAGCAAATATTTTTTCACCCAATGTTGGTGATACTTGGTGGTAATGATCAGTACACAAATCCCACTTGGCTCACCAAATTTTGTTCTTCTAGGTTGAAGCGTTCGTCTACAGTAGCTGTTTTTATATATAGGTTTCTCTCTGTTCTCTCCTATATAGATAGATGAATGTGGAACTCTAAATGCAACATGGTTTGTAGTAGCTCTTTGAAACTTGACAAAATAAAGGAGTTCTCAGTTTTGTCTCTATGGTTTCTTTCCTCTTCAAGTAGCCCTATGCACAGACTGTGGAAAAGCACTTTCATTGAGAGGGGTTGCCAAGCTTCTAAGAAATTACAAATTTCCGAAATACCAGCAAATATTTTTTAACCCAATCTTGATGATACATGGTGGTAATGATCAGTACACAAATCCCACTTGACTCACCAAATTTTGTTCTTCCAGGTTGAAGCGTTCGTCTACAGTAGCAGTTTTTATATCTAGGTTTCCTCTGTTCTCTCCTATATAGATAGATGAATTTTAAACTCTAAATCCAACATGGTTTGCAGTAGCTCTTTGAAACTTGACAAAATAAAGGAGTTCTCAGTTTTGTCTCTATGGTTTCTTTCCTCTTCAAGTAGCCCTAGGCACAGACTGTGGAAAAGCACTTTCATTGAGAGGGGTTGCCAAGCTTCTAACAAATTACGAGTTTCCGAAATACCAGCAAATATTTTTTCAGCCAATCTTGATGATATTTGGTGGTAATGATCAGTACACAAATCCCACTTTGCTCACCAAATTTTGTTCTTCCAGGTTGAAGCATTCGTCTACAGTAGCAGTTTTTATATTTAGGTTTTCCTCTGTTCTCACCTATTTAGATAGATGAATTTGGAACTCTAAATCCAACATGGTTTTTAGTAGCTCTTTGAAACTTGACAAAATAAAGGAGTTCTCAGTTTTGTCTCTATGGTTTGTTTCCTCTTCAAGTAGCCCTAGGCACAGACTGTGGAAAAGCACTTTCATTGAGAGGGGTTGCCAAGCTTCTAAGAAATTACGAGTTTCCGAAATACCAGCAAATATTTTTTCACCCAATCTTGATGATACATGGTGGTAATGATCAGTACACAAATCCCACTTGGCTCACCAAATTTTGTTCTTCTAGGTTGAAGCGTTCGTCTACAGTAGCAGTTTTTATATTTAGGTTTCCTTCTGTTCTCTCCTGTATAGATAGATGAATTTGGAACGCTAAATCCAACATGGTTTTTAGTAGCTCTTTTAAAATTGAGAAAATAAAGGAGTTCTCAGCTTTGTCTCTATGGATTGTTTCCTCTTCAAGTAGCCCTAGGCACAGACTGTGGAAAAGCACTTTCATTGAGAGGGGTTGCCAAGCTTCTAAGAAATTACGAGTTTCCGAAATACCAGCAAATATTTTTTCACCCAATCTTGATGATACTTGGTGGTAATGATCAGTACACAAATCCCACTTTGCTCACCAAATTTTGTTCTTCTAGGTTGAAGCATTCGTCTACAGTAGCAGTTTTTATACATAGGTTTCATTCTGTTGTCTCCTATTTAGATAGATGAATTTGGAACTCTAAATCCAACATGGTTTTTAGTAGCTCTTTGAAACTTGACAAAATAAAGGAGTTCTCAGTTTTGTCTCTATGGTTTGTTTCCTTTTCAAGTAGCCCTAGGCACAGACTGTGGAAAAGCACTTTCATTGAGAGGGGTTGCCAAGCTTCTAAGAAATAACGAGTTTTCGAAATACCAGCAAATATTTTTTCAGCCAAACTTGATGATACCTGTTGCTGATGATCAGTACACAAATCCCACTTGGCTCACCAAATTCTGTTCTTCTAGGTTGAAGCGTTCGTCTACAGTAGCTGTTTTTATATTTAGGTTTCCCTCTGTTCTTTCCTATATAGATTGATGAATTTGGAACGCTAAATGCAACATGGTTTATAGTAGCTCTTTGAAACTTGACCAAATATAGGAGTTCTCAGTTTTGTCTCTATCGTTTGTTCCCTCTTCAAGTTGCCCTAGGCACAGACTGTGAAAAAGCACTTTCATTGAGAGGAGTTGCCAAGCTTCTAAGAAATAACGAGTTTCCGAAATACCAGCAAATATTTTTTCACCCAATCTTGATGATACTTGGTGGTAATGATCAGTACACAAATCCCACTTGGCTCACCAAATTTTGTTCTTCTAGGTTGAAGCGATCGTCTACAGTAGCAGTTTTTATATTTAGGTTTCACTCTGTTCTCTCATATATAGATAGATGAATTTGGAACTCTAAATCCAACATGGTTTGTAGTAGCTCTTTAATACTTGACAAAATAAAGGAGTTCTCAGTTTTGTCTCTATGGTTTGTTTCCTCTTCAAGTAGCCCTAGTCACAGACTGAGGAAAAGCACTTTCATTGAGAGGGGTTGCTTAGCTTCTAAGAAATTACGAGTTTCCGAAATACCAGCAAATATTTTTTCACCCAATGTTGATGATACTTGTTGCTAATGATCAGTACACAAATCCCACTTGACTCACCAAATTTTGTTCTTCTAGGTTGAAGCGTTCGTCTACAGTAGCAGTTTTTATATCTAGGTTTCCCTCTGTTCTCTCCTATATAGATAGATGAATTTTAAACTCTAAATCCAACATGGCTTGTAGTAGCTCTTTGAAACGTGACAAAATAAAGGAGTTCTCAGTTTTGTCTCTATGGTTTCTTTCCTCTTCAAGTAGCCCTAGGCACAGACTGTGGAAAAGCACTTTCATTGAGAGGGGTTGCCAAGCTTCTAACAAATTACGAGTTTTCGAAATACCAGCAAATATTTTTTCAGCCAATCTTGATGATATTTGGTGGTAATGATCAGTACAAAAATCCCACTTTGCTCACCAAATTTTGTTCTTCTAGGTTGAAGCATTCGTCTACAGTAGCAGTTTTTATATTTAGGTTTCCCTCTGTTCTCTCCTGTTTAGACAGATGAATTCGGAACTCTAAATCCAACATGGTTTTTAGTATCTCTTTGAAACTTGACAAAATAAAGGAGTTCTCAGTTTTGTCTCTATGGTTTGTTTCCTCTTCAAGTAGCCCTAGGCACAGACTGTGGAAAAGCATTTTCATTGAGAGGGGTTGCCAAGCTTCTAAGAAATTACGAGTTTCCGAAATACCAGCAAATATTTTTTCACCCAATCTTGATGATACATGGTGGTAATGATCATTACACAAATCCCACTTGGCTCACTAAATTTTGTTCTTCTAGGTTGAAGCGTTCGTCTACAGTAGCAGTTTTCATATTTAGGTTTCCCTCTGTTCTCTCCTGTATAGATAGATGGATTTGGAACTCTAAATCCAACATGGTTTGTATTAGCTCTTTAAAAATTGAGAAAATAAAGGAGTTCTCAGTTTTGTCTCTATTGATTGTTTCCTCTTCAAGTAGCCCTAGGCACAGACTGTGGAAAAGCACTTTCATTCAGAGGGGTTGCCAAGCTTCTAAGAAATTACGAGTTTCCGAAATACCAGCAAATATTTATTCACTCAATCTTGATGATACTTGGTGGTAATGATCAGTACACAAATCCCACTTTGCTCACCAAATTTTGTTCTTCCAGGTTGAAGCATTCGTCTACAGTAGCAGTTTTTATACATAGGTTTCATTCTGTTCTCTCCTATTTAGATAGATGAATTTGGAACTCTAAATCCAACATGGTTTTTAGTAGCTCTTTGAAACTTGACAAAATAAAGGAGTTCTCAGTTTTGTCTCTATGGTTTGTTTCCTTTTCAAGTAGTCCTAGGCACAGACTGTGGAAAAGCACTTTCATTGAGAGGGGTTGCCAAGCTTCTAAGAAATAACGAGTTTCCGAAATACCAGCAAATATTTTTTCACCCAATCTTGATGATACTTGGTGGTAATGATCAGTACACAAATCCCAATTGGCTCACCAAATTTTGTTCTTCTAGGTTGAAGCGTTCGTCTACAGTAGCAGTTTTTATATTTAGGTATCACTCTGTTCTCTCATATATAGATAGATGAATTTGGAACACTAAATCCAACATGGTTTGTAGTAGCTCTTTGGAACTTGACAAAATAAAGGTTTTCTCAATTTTGTCTCTATGGTTTGTTTCCTCTTCAAGTAGCCCTAGGCACACATTGTGGAAAAGCACTTTCATTGAGCGGGGTTGCCATGATTCTAAGAAATAACGAGTTTCCGAAACACCAGCAAATATTTTTTCACCCAATCTTGATGATACTTGGTGGTAATGATCAGTACACAAATCCCACTTGGCTCACCAAATTTTGTTCTTCTAGGTTGAAGCATTCGTCAACAGTAGCAGTTTTCATATTTAGGTTTCCCTCTGTTCTCTCCTGTATAGATAGATGAATTTGGAACTCTAAATCCAACATGGTTTGTAGTAGCTCGTTGAAACTTCACAAAAAAAGGAGTTCTCCGTTTTTTCTCTATGGTTTGTTTCCTCTTCAAGGAGCCCTAGGCACAGACTGTGGAAAAGCACTTTCTTTGAGAGGGGTTGCCAAGCTTCTAAGAAATTACGAATTTCCGAAATACCAGCAAATATTTTTTCACCCAATCTTGATGATACTTGGTGGTAATGATCAGTACACAAATCCCACTTGGCTCAGAAATTTTGTTCTTCTAGGTTGAAGCGTTCGACTACAGTAGCAGTTTTTATATTTAGGTTTCCCTCTGTTCTCTCATATATAGATAGATGAATTTGGAATTCTAAATTTAACATGGTTTGTAGTAGCTCTTTGAAACTTGACAAAATAAAGGAGGTCTCAGATTTGTCTCTATGGTTTCTTTCCTCTTCAAGTAGCCCTAGGCACAGACTGTGGAAAGCACTTTCATTGAGATGGGTTGCCAAGCTTCTAAGAAATAACGAGTTTCCGAAAAACCAGCAAATATTTTTTCACCCAATGTTGGTGATACTTGGTGGTAATGATCAGTACACAAATCCCACTTGGCTCACCAAATTTTGTTCTTCTAGGTTGAAGCGTTCGTCTACAGTAGCTGTTTTTATATATAGGTTTCTCTCTGTTCTCTCCTATATAGATAGATGAATGTGGAACTCTAAATGCAACATGGTTTGTAGTAGCTCTTTGAAACTTGACAAAATAAAGGAGTTCTCAGTTTTGTCTCTATGGTTTCTTTCCTCTTCAAGTAGCCCTATGCACAGACTGTGGAAAAGCACTTTCATTGAGAGGGGTTGCCAAGCTTCTAAGAAATTACAAGTTTCCGAAATACCAGCAAATATTTTTTAACCCAATCTTGATGATACATGGTGGTAATGATCAGTACACAAATCCCACTTGACTCACCAAATTTTGTTCTTCCAGGTTGAAGCGTTCGTCTACAGTAGCAGTTTTTATATCTAGGTTTCCTCTGTTCTCTCCTATATAGATAGATGAATTTTAAACTCTAAATCCAACATGGTTTGCAGTAGCTCTTTGAAACTTGACAAAATAAAGGAGTTCTCAGTTTTGTCTCTATGGTTTCTTTCCTCTTCAAGTAGCCCTAGGCACAGACTGTGGAAAAGCACTTTCATTGAGAGGGGTTGCCAAGCTTCTAACAAATTACGAGTTTCCGAAATACCAGCAAATATTTTTTCAGCCAATCTTGATGATATTTGGTGGTAATGATCAGTACACAAATCCCACTTTGCTCACCAAATTTTGTTCTTCCAGGTTGAAGCATTCGTCTACAGTAGCAGTTTTTATATTTAGGTTTTCCTCTGTTCTCACCTATTTAGATAGATGAATTTGGAACTCTAAATCCAACATGGTTTTTAGTAGCTCTTTGAAACTTGACAAAATAAAGGAGTTCTCAGTTTTGTCTCTATGGTTTGTTTCCTCTTCAAGTAGCCCTAGGCACAGACTGTGGAAAAGCACTTTCATTGAGAGGGGTTGCCAAGCTTCTAAGAAATTACGAGTTTCCGAAATACCAGCAAATATTTTTTCACCCAATCTTGATGATACATGGTGGTAATGATCAGTACACAAATCCCACTTGGCTCACCAAATTTTGTTCTTCTAGGTTGAAGCGTTCGTCTACAGTAGCAGTTTTTATATTTAGGTTTCCTTCTGTTCTCTCCTGTATAGATAGATGAATTTGGAACGCTAAATCCAACATGGTTTTTAGTAGCTCTTTTAAAATTGAGAAAATAAAGGAGTTCTCAGCTTTGTCTCTATGGATTGTTTCCTCTTCAAGTAGCCCTAGGCACAGACTGTGGAAAAGCACTTTCATTGAGAGGGGTTGCCAAGCTTCTAAGAAATTACGAGTTTCCGAAATACCAGCAAATATTTTTTCACCCAATCTTGATGATACTTGGTGGTAATGATCAGTACACAAATCCCACTTTGCTCACCAAATTTTGTTCTTCTAGGTTGAAGCATTCGTCTACAGTAGCAGTTTTTATACATAGGTTTCATTCTGTTGTCTCCTATTTAGATAGATGAATTTGGAACTCTAAATCCAACATGGTTTTTAGTAGCTCTTTGAAACTTGACAAAATAAAGGAGTTCTCAGTTTTGTCTCTATGGTTTGTTTCCTTTTCAAGTAGCCCTAGGCACAGACTGTGGAAAAGCACTTTCATTGAGAGGGGTTGCCAAGCTTCTAAGAAATAACGAGTTTTCGAAATACCAGCAAATATTTTTTCAGCCAAACTTGATGATACCTGTTGCTGATGATCAGTACACAAATCCCACTTGGCTCACCAAATTCTGTTCTTCTAGGTTGAAGCGTTCGTCTACAGTAGCTGTTTTTATATTTAGGTTTCCCTCTGTTCTTTCCTATATAGATTGATGAATTTGGAACTCTAAATCCAACATGGTTTTTAGTAGCTCTTTGAAACTTGACAAAATAAAGGAGTTCTCAGTTTTGTCTCTATGGTTTGTTTCCTTTTCAAGTAGCCCTAGGCACAGACTGTGGAAAAGCACTTTCATTGAGAGGGGTTGCCAAGCTTCTAAGAAATTACGAGTTTCCGAAATACCAGCAAATATTTTTTCACCCAATGTTGATGATACTTGTTGCTAATGATCAGTACACAAATCCCACTTGACTCACCAAATTTTGTTCTTCTAGGTTGAAGCGTTCGTCTACAGTAGCAGTTTTTATATCTAGGTTTCCCTCTGTTCTCTCCTATATAGATAGATGAATTTTAAACTCTAAATCCAACATGGCTTGTAGTAGCTCTTTGAAACGTGACAAAATAAAGGAGTTCTCAGTTTTGTCTCTATGGTTTGTTTCCTCTTCAAGTAGCCCTAGGCACAGACTGTGGAAAAGCACTTTCATTGAGAGGGGTTGCCAAGCTTCTAAGAAATTACGAGTTTCCGAAATACCAGCAAATATTTTTTCAGCCAATCTTGATGATATTTGGTGGTAATGATCAGTACAAAAATCCCACTTTGCTCACCAAATTTTGTTCTTCTAGGTTGAAGCATTCGTCTACAGTAGCAGTTTTTATATTTAGGTTTCCCTCTGTTCTCTCCTGTTTAGACAGATGAATTCGGAACTCTAAATCCAACATGGTTTTTAGTATCTCTTTGAAACTTGACAAAATAAAGGAGTTCTCAGTTTTGTCTCTATGGTTTGTTTCCTCTTCAAGTAGCCCTAGGCACAGACTGTGGAAAAGCATTTTCATTGAGAGGGGTTGCCAAGCTTCTAAGAAATTACGAGTTTCCGAAATACCAGCAAATATTTTTTCACCCAATCTTGATGATACATGGTGGTAATGATCATTACACAAATCCCACTTGGCTCACTAAATTTTGTTCTTCTAGGTTGAAGCGTTCGTCTACAGTAGCAGTTTTCATATTTAGGTTTCCCTCTGTTCTCTCCTGTATAGATAGATGGATTTGGAACTCTAAATCCAACATGGTTTGTATTAGCTCTTTAAAAATTGAGAAAATAAAGGAGTTCTCAGTTTTGTCTCTATTGATTGTTTCCTCTTCAAGTAGCCCTAGGCACAGACTGTGGAAAAGCACTTTCATTCAGAGGGGTTGCCAAGCTTCTAAGAAATTACGAGTTTCCGAAATACCAGCAAATATTTATTCACTCAATCTTGATGATACTTGGTGGTAATGATCAGTACACAAATCCCACTTTGCTCACCAAATTTTGTTCTTCCAGGTTGAAGCATTCGTCTACAGTAGCAGTTTTTATACATAGGTTTCATTCTGTTCTCTCCTATTTAGATAGATGAATTTGGAACTCTAAATCCAACATGGTTTTTAGTAGCTCTTTGAAACTTGACAAAATAAAGGAGTTCTCAGTTTTGTCTCTATGGTTTGTTTCCTTTTCAAGTAGTCCTAGGCACAGACTGTGGAAAAGCACTTTCATTGAGAGGGGTTGCCAAGCTTCTAAGAAATAACGAGTTTCCGAAATACCAGCAAATATTTTTTCACCCAATCTTGATGATACTTGGTGGTAATGATCAGTACACAAATCCCAATTGGCTCACCAAATTTTGTTCTTCTAGGTTGAAGCGTTCGTCTACAGTAGCAGTTTTTATATTTAGGTATCACTCTGTTCTCTCATATATAGATAGATGAATTTGGAACACTAAATCCAACATGGTTTGTAGTAGCTCTTTGGAACTTGACAAAATAAAGGTTTTCTCAATTTTGTCTCTATGGTTTGTTTCCTCTTCAAGTAGCCCTAGGCACACATTGTGGAAAAGCACTTTCATTGAGCGGGGTTGCCATGATTCTAAGAAATAACGAGTTTCCGAAACACCAGCAAATATTTTTTCACCCAATCTTGATGATACTTGGTGGTAATGATCAGTACACAAATCCCACTTGGCTCACCAAATTTTGTTCTTCTAGGTTGAAGCATTCGTCAACAGTAGCAGTTTTCATATTTAGGTTTCCCTCTGTTCTCTCCTGTATAGATAGATGAATTTGGAACTCTAAATCCAACATGGTTTGTAGTAGCTCGTTGAAACTTCACAAAAAAAGGAGTTCTCCGTTTTTTCTCTATGGTTTGTTTCCTCTTCAAGGAGCCCTAGGCACAGACTGTGGAAAAGCACTTTCTTTGAGAGGGGTTGCCAAGCTTCTAAGAAATTACGAATTTCCGAAATACCAGCAAATATTTTTTCACCCAATCTTGATGATACTTGGTGGTAATGATCAGTACACAAATCCCACTTGGCTCAGAAATTTTGTTCTTCTAGGTTGAAGCGTTCGACTACAGTAGCAGTTTTTATATTTAGGTTTCCCTCTGTTCTCTCATATATAGATAGATGAATTTGGAATTCTAAATTTAACATGGTTTGTAGTAGCTCTTTGAAACTTGACAAAATAAAGGAGGTCTCAGATTTGTCTCTATGGTTTCTTTCCTCTTCAAGTAGCCCTAGGCACAGACTGTGGAAAGCACTTTCATTGAGATGGGTGGCCAAGCTTCTAAGAAATAACGAGTTTCCGAAATACCAGCAAATATTTTTTCACCCAATGTTGGTGATACTTGGTGGTAATGATCAGTACACAAATCCCACTTGGCTCACCAAATTTTGTTCTTCTAGGTTGAAGCGTTCGTCTACAGTAGCTGTTTTTATATATAGGTTTCTCTCTGTTCTCTCCTATATAGATAGATGAATGTGGAACTCTAAATCCAACATGGTTTGTAGTAGCTCTTTGAAACTTGACAAAATAAAGGAGTTCTCAGTTTTGTCTCTATGGTTTCTTTCCTCTTCAAGTAGCCCTATGCACAGACTGTGGAAAAGCACTTTCATTGAGAGGGGTTGCCAAGCTTCTAAGAAATTACAAGTTTCCGAAATACCAGCAAATATTTTTTCACCCAATCTTGATGATACATGGTGGTAATGATCAGTACACAAATCCCACTTGACTCACCAAATTTTGTTCTTCTAGGTTGAAGCGTTCGTCTACAGTAGCAGTTTTTATATCTAGGTTTCCTCTGTTCTCTCCTATATAGATAGATGAATTTTAAACTCTAAATCCAACATGGTTTGCAGTAGCTCTTTGAAACTTGACAAAATAAAGGAGTTCTCAGTTTTGTCTCTATGGTTTCTTTCCTCTTCAAGTAGCCCTAGGCACAGACTGTGGAAAAGCACTTTCATTGAGAGGGGTTGCCAAGCTTCTAACAAATTACGAGTTTCCGAAATACCAGCAAATATTTTTTCAGCCAATCTTGATGATATTTGGTGGTAGTGATCAGTACACAAATCCCACTTTGCTCACCAAATTTTGTTCTTCTAGGTTGAAGCATTCGTCTACAGTAGCAGTTTTTATATTTAGGTTTTCCTCTGTTCTCACCTATTTAGATAGATGAATTTGGAACTCTAAATCCAACATGGTTTTTAGTAGCTCTTTGAAACTTGACAAAATAAAGGAGTTCTCAGTTTTGTCTCTATGGTTTGTTTCCTCTTCAAGTAGCCCTAGGCACAGACTGTGGAAAAGCACTTTCATTGAGAGGGGTTGCCAAGCTTCTAAGAAATTACGAGTTTCCGAAATACCAGCAAATATTTTTTCACCCAATCTTGATGATACATGGTGGTAATGATCAGTACACAAATCCCACTTGGCTCACCAAATTTTGTTCTTCTAGGTTGAAGCGTTCGTCTACAGTAGCAGTTTTTATATTTAGGTTTCCTTCTGTTCTCTCCTGTATAGATAGATGAATTTGGAACGCTAAATCCAACATGGTTTTTAGTAGCTCTTTTAAAATTGAGAAAATAAAGGAGTTCTCAGTTTTGTCTCTATGGATTGTTTCCTCTTCAAGTAGCCCTAGGCACAGACTGTGGAAAAGCACTTTCATTGAGAGGGGTTGCCAAGCTTCTAAGAAATTACGAGTTTCCGAAATACCAGCAAATATTTTTTCACCCAATCTTGATGATACCTGTTGCTGATGATCAGTACACAAATCCCACTTGGCTCACCAAATTCTGTTCTTCTAGGTTGAAGCGTTCGTCTACAGTAGCTGTTTTTATATTTAGGTTTCCCTCTGTTCTTTCCTATATAGATTGATGAATTTGGAACGCTAAATGCAACATGGTTTATAGTAGCTTTTTGAAACTTGACCAAATATAGGAGTTCTCAGTTTTGTCTCTATCGTTTGTTCCCTCTTCAAGTTGCCCTAGGCACAGACTGTGAAAAAGCACTTTCATTGAGAGGTGTTGCCAAGCTTCTAAGAAATAACGAGTTTCCGAAATACCAGCAAATATTTTTTCACCCAATCTTGATGATACTTGGTGGTAATGATCAGTACACAAATCCCACTTGGCTCACCAAATTTTGTTCTTCTAGGTTGAAGCGATCGTCTACAGTAGCAGTTTTTATATTTAGGTTTCACTCTGTTCTCTCATATATAGATAGATGAATTTGGAACTCTAAATCCAACATGGTTTGTAGTAGCTCTTTAATACTTGACAAAATAAAGGAGTTCTCAGTTTTGTCTCTATGGTTTGTTTCCTCTTCATGTAGCCCTAGTCACAGACTGAGGAAAAGCACTTTCATTGAGAGGGGTTGCTTAGCTTCTAAGAAATTACGAGTTTCCGAAATACCAGCAAATATTTTTTCACCCAATGTTGATGATACTTGTTGCTAATGATCAGTACACAAATCCCACTTGACTCACCAAATTTTGTTCTTCTAGGTTGAAGCGTTCGTCTAAAGTAGCAGTTTTTATATCTAGGTTTCCCTCTGTTCTCTCCTATATAGATAGATGAATTTTAAACTCTAAATCCAACATGGCTTGTAGTAGCTCTTTGAAACGTGACAAAATAAAGGAGTTCTCAGTTTTGTCTCTATGGTTTCTTTCCTCTTCAAGTAGCCCTAGGCACAGACTGTGGAAAAGCACTTTCATTGAGAGGGGTTGCCAAGCTTCTAACAAATTACGAGTTTTCGAAATACCAGCAAATATTTTTTCAGCCAATCTTGATGATATTTGGTGGTAATGATCAGTACAAAAATCCCACTTTGCTCACCAAATTTTGTTCTTCTAGGTTGAAGCATTCGTCTACAGTAGCAGTTTTTATATTTAGGTTTCCCTCTGTTCTCTCCTGTTTAGATAGATGAATTCGGAACTCTAAATCCAACATGGTTTTTAGTAGCTCTCTGAAACTTGACAAAATAAAGGAGTTCTCAGTTTTGTCTCTATGGTTTGTTTCCTCTTCAAGTAGCCCTAGGCACAGACTGTGGAAAAGCATTTTCATTGAGAGGGGTTGCCAAGCTTCTAAGAAATTACGAGTTTCCGAAATACCAGCAAATATTTTTTCACCCAATCTTGATGATACATGGTGGTAATGATCATTACACAAATCCCACTTGGCTCACTAAATTTTGTTCTTCTAGGTTGAAGCGTTCGTCTACAGTAGCAGTTTTCATATTTAGGTTTCCCTCTGTTCTCTCCTGTATAGATAGATGGATTTGGAACTCTAAATCCAACATGGTTTGTATTAGCTCTTTAAAAATTGAGAAAATAAAGGAGTTCTCAGTTTTGTCTCTATTGATTGTTTCCTCTTCAAGTAGCCCTATTCACAGACTGTGGAAAAGCACTTTCATTCAGAGGGGTTGCCAAGCTTCTAAGAAATTACGAGTTTCCGAAATACCAGCAAATATTTTTTCACCCAATCTTGATGATACTTGGTGGTAATGATCAGTACACAAATCCCACTTTGCTCACCAAATTTTGTTCTTCCAGGTTGAAGCATTCGTCTACAGTAGCAGTTTTTATACATAGGTTTCATTCTGTTCTCTCCTATATAGAGAGATGAATTTGGAACTCTAAAACCAACATGGTTTGTAGTAGCTCTTTGAAACTGAAAAAACAAAGGAGTTCTCAGTTTTGTCTCTACGGTTTGTTTCCTCTTCAAGTAGTCCTAGGCACAGACTGTGTAATAGCACTTTCATTGTGAGGGGTTGCCAAACTTCTAAGAAATAACGAGTTTCCGTAATACCAGCAAATATTTTTTCACCCAATCTTGATGATACTTGGTGGTAATGATCAGTACACAAATCCCACTTGGCTCACCAAATTTTATTCTTCTAGATTGAAGCGTTCGTCTACAGTAGCAGTTTTTATATTTAGGTTTCACTCTGTACTCTCCTATATAGATAGATGAATTTGGAACTCTAAATCCAACATGGTTTGTAGTAGCTCTTTGAAACTTGACAAAATAAAGGAGTTCTCAATTTTGTCTCTATGATTTGTTTCCGCTTCAAGTAGCCCTAAGCAGAGACTGTGGAAAAGCACTTTCATTGAGAGCGGTCGAGAAGCTTCCAAGAAATTACGAGTTTTCGAAATTCCAGCAAATATTTTTTCACCCAATCTTGATGATACTTTGTGTTAATGATCAGGACACAAATCACACTTGGCTCACCAAATTTTGTTCTTCTAGGTTAAAGCGTTCATCTACAGTAGCAGTTTTTATATTTAGGTTTTACTCTGTTCTATGCTATATAGATAAATGAATTTGGAACTCTAAATCCAACATGGTTTGTAGTAGCTCTTTGAAACTTGACAAAAGAAAGGAGTTCTCAGTTTTGTCTCTATGGTTTGATTCCTCTTCAATTAGCCCAAGACACCGACGGTGGAAAAGCACTTTCATTGAGAGGGGTGCCGAGCTTCAAAGAAATAACGAGTTTCCGAAATACCAGCAAACATTTTTTCACCCAATCTTGATGATACTTGGTGGTAATGATCAGTACACAAATCCCACTTGGCTCACCAAATTTTGTTCTGCTAGGTTGAAGCGTTCGTCTACAGTAGCAGTTTTTATATTTACGTTTCACTCTGTTCTCTCCTATATAGATAGATGAATTTGGAACTCTAAATCCAACATGGTTGGTAGTAGCTCTTTGAAACTTGAAAAAATAAAGGAATTCTCAGTTTTGTTTCTATGGTTTGTTTCCTCTTCAAGTAGTCCTAGGCCCAGACTGTGGAAAAGCACTTTAATTGAGTGGGGTTGCCAAGCTTCAAAGAAATAACGAGTTTCCCAAATACCAGCAAATATTTTTTCACCCAATCTTGATGATACTTGGTGGTAATGCTCAGTACACAAATCCCACTTGGCTCACCAAATTTTATTCTTCTAGATTGAAGCGTTCGTCTACAGTAGCAGTTTTTATATTTAGATTTCACTCTGTACTGTCCTATATAGATAGATGAATTTGGAACTCTAAATCCAACATGGTTTGTAATAGCTTTTTGAAACTTGAGAACATTAAGGACTTCTCAGTTTTGTCTCTATGGTTTGTTTCTTCTTCAAGTAGCCCTAGGCACAGACTGTGGAAAAGCACTTTCATTGAGTGGGGTTGCCAAGCTTCTAAGAAATAACGAGTTTTCGAAATACCAGCAAATATTTTTTCACCCAATCTTGATGATACTTTTTGGTAATGATCAGCACACAAATCCCACTTGGCTCACCTCATTCTGTTCTTCTAGGTTGAAGCGTTCGTCTACAGTAGCAGTTTATATATTTAGGTTTCACTCTGTTTTCTCCTATATAGAGAGATGAATTTGGAACCCTAAAACCAACATGGTTTGTAGTAGCTCTTTGAAACTTGAAGAAACAAAGGATTTCTCAGTTTTGTCTCTATGGTTTGTTTCCATTTCAAGTAGCCCTAGGCACAGACTGTGGAAAAGAACTTTCATTGAGAGGGATTGCCAAGCTTCTAAGAAATAACGAGTTTCCGAAATACCAGCAAATATTTTTTCACCCAATGTTGATGATACGTAGTGATAATGACAAATCCACAAATCCCTCTTGGCTCACCAAATTTTGTTCTTCTAAGTTGAAGCGTTCGTTTACAGAAGCAGTTTTTATTTTTAGGTTTCACTCTGTTCTCTCCTATATAGATAGATGAATTTGGAACTCTAAATCCAACATGGTTTGTAGTAGCTCTTTGAAACTTGACAAAATAAAGAAGTTCTCAGTTTTGTTTCTATGGTTTGTTTCCTCTTCAAGTAGTCCTAGGCACAGACTGTGGAAAGCACTTTCATTGAGAGGGGTTGCCAAGCTTCTAAGAAATAACTAGTTTCCGTAATACCAGCAAATATTTTTACACCCTTTCTTGATGATACTTGGTGGTAATGATCAGTACACAAATCCCACTTGGCTCACCAAATTTTATTCTTCTAGATTGAAGCGTTCGTCTACAGTAGCAGTTTTTATATTTAGGTTTCACTCTGTACTCTCCTATATAGATAGATGAATTTTTAACTCTAAATCCAACATGGTTTGTAATACCTCTTTGAAACTTGAGAAAATTAAGGAGTTCTCTGTTATGTCTCTACGGTTTGTTTCTACTTCAAGTAGCCCTAGGCACAGACTGTGGAAAAGCATTTTCATTGAGAGGGGTTGCCAAGCTTCTAAGACATAACGAGTTTCCGAAATACCAGCAAATATTTTTTAACCCAATCTTGATGATACTTTGTGGTAATGATCAGTACACAAATCCCACTGACTCACCAAATTTTGTTGTTCTCAGTTGAAGCGTTCGTCTACAGTAGCAGTTTTTATGTTTAGGTTTCACTCTGTTCTCTGCTATATAGATAGATGAATTTGGAACTCTAAATCCAACATGGTTTTTAGTGGTTCTTTGAAACTTAACAAAATAAAGGAGTTCTCAGTTTTCTCTGTATGGTTTGTTTCCTCTTCAAGTAGATCTAGGCACAGACAGTGGAGAAGCACTTTCATTGAGAGGGGTTGCAAGCTTTTAAGAAATAACGAGTTTCCGAAATACCAGCAAATATTTTTTCACCCAATCTTGATGATACTTGGTGGTAATGACAAGTACACAAATGCCACTTGACTCACCAAATTTTGTTCTTCTAGGTTGATGCGTTCGTTTTCAGTAGCAGTTTTTATTTTTAGGTTTCACTCTGTTCTCTCCTATATAGTCAGATGAATTTGGAACTCTAAATCCAACATGGTTTGTAGTTGCTCTTTGAAACTTGACAAAATAAAGGAGTTCTCAGTTTTGTCTCTATGGTTTGTTTCCTATTCAAGTAGCCCTAGGCACAGACTGTTGAAAAGCAATTTCATTGAGTGGGGTTGCCAAGCTTCTAAGAAATAACGAGTTTCCGAATTACCATCAAAGATTTTTTGACCCAATCTTGATGATACGTGGTGGTAATGACAAGTAAACAAATCCCACTTTACTCACCAAATTTTGTTCTTCTAGGTTGATGCGTTCGTTTTCAGTAGCAGTTTTTATTTTTGGGTTTCATTCTGTTCTCTCCTATATAGATAGATGAATTTGGAACTCTAAATCCAACATGGTTTGTAGTAGCTATTTGAAACTTGACAAAATAAAGGAGTTCTCAGATTTGTCTCTATGGTTTGTTTCCTTTTCAAGTAGCCCTAGGCACAGACTGTGGAAAAGTACTTTCATTGAGAGGGGGTTGCCAAGCTTCTAAGAAATAACGAGTTTCCGAAATACCAGCAAATATTTTTTCACCCAATCTTGATGATACTTGGTGGTAATGATCAGTACACAATTCGCACTTGGCTCACCAAATTTAGTTCTTCTAGGTTGAAGCGTTCGTGTACATTAGCAGTTTTTATATTTAGGTTTCCCTCTGTTCTCTCCTATATAGATAGATGAATTTGGAACTCTAAATCCAACATGGTTTGTAGTAGATCTTTGAAACTTGACAAAATAAAGGAGTTCTCAGTTTTGTCTCTATGGTTTGTTTCCTCTTCAAGTAGCCCTAGGCACAGACTGTGGAATTCACTTTCATTGAGAGGGGTTGCCAAGCTTCTAATAAATAACGAGTTTCCGAAATACCAGCAAATATTTTTTCACCCAATCTTGATGATAGTTGGTGGTAATGATCAGTACACAAATCCCACTTGGATGACCAAATTTTGTTCTTCTACGTTGAAGCGTTCGTCTACAGTAGCAGTTTTTATATTTAGGTTTCACTCGGTTCTCTCATATATAGATAGATGAATTTGGAACTCTAAATCCAACATGGTTTGTAGTAGCTCTTTGAAACTTGCCAAAATAAAGGAGTTCTCAGTTTTGTCTCTATGGTTTGTTTCAACTTCAAGTAGCCCTAGGCACAGACTGTGGAAAAGCACTTTAATTGAGAGGGGTTGCCAACCTTCTAAGAAATAACGAGTTTCCGAAATACCAGCAAATATTTTTTCACACAATCTTGTTGATACTTGGTGGTAATGATCAGTACACAAATCCCACCTGGCTCACCGAATTTTGTTCTTCTAGGTTGAAGCGTTCGTGTACAGTAGCAGTTTTTATATTTAGGTTTCTCTCTGTTCTCTCCTATATAGATAGATGAATTTGGAACTCTAAATTCAAGATGGTTTGTAGTAGCGCTTTGAAACTTGACAAAATAAAGGAGTTCTCAGATTTGTCTCTATGGTTTGTTTCCTCTTCAAGTAGCCCTAGGCACAGACTGTGGAAAAGCACTTTCATTGAGAGGGCTTGCAAAGTTTCTAAGAAATAACGAGTTTCCGAAATACCAGCAAATATTTTTTCACCCAATCTTGATGATACTTGGTGGTAATGATCAGTACACAATTCGCACTTGGCTCACCAAATTTAGTTCTTCTAGGTTGAAGCGTTCGTGTACAGTAGCAGTTTTTATATTTACGTTTCCCTCTGTTCTCTCCTATATATAGATGAATTTGGAACTCTAAATCCAACATGGTTTGTAGTAGCTCTTTGAAACTTGACAAAATAAAGGAGTTCTCAGATTTGTCTCTATGGTTTGTTTCCTCTTCAAGTAGCCCTAGGCACAGACTGTGGAAAAGCACTTTCATTTTTAGGGGTTGCCAAACTTCTAAGAAATAACGAGTTTCCGAAATACCAGCAAATATTTTTTCACCCAATCTTGATGATACATGGTGGTAATGATCAGTACACAAATCCCACTTGGCTCACCAAATTTTGTTCTTTTATGTTGATGAGTTCGTCTACAGTAGCAGTTTTTATATTTAGGTTTCCCCCTGTTCTCTCCTATATAGATAGATGATATGGAACTCTAAATCCAAAGTGGTTTGTAGTAGCTCTTTGAAACTTGACAAAATAAAGGAGTTCTCAGTTTTGTCTCTATGGATTGTTCCCTCTTCAAGTAGCACTAGGCAAAGACTGTGGAAAGCACTTTCATTGAGATGGGTTTCCAAGCTTTTAAGAAATAACGAGTTTCCGAAATACAGCAAATATTTTTTCACACAATGTTGTTGATACTTGGTGGTAATGATCAGTACACAAATCCCACTTAGCTCACCGAATTTTGTTCTTCTAGGTTGAAGCATTCGTCTACAGTAGCAGTTTTTATATTTAGGTTTCTCTCTGTTCTCTCCTATATAGATAGATGAATTTGGAACTATAAATCCAACATGGTTTGTAGTAGCTCTTTGAAACTTGACAAAATAAAGGAGGTCTCAGATTTGTCTCTATGGTTTGTTTCCTCTTCAAGTAGCCGTAGGCACAGTCTGTGGAAAAGCACTTTCATTGAGAGGGGTTGCCAAGCTTCTAAGAAATAACGAGTATCCGAAATAACAGCAAATATATTTTCACCCAAATTTGATGATTCTTGGTGGTAACGATCAGTACACAAATGCCACTTGGCTCAAGAAATTTTGTTCTTCTAGTTTGAAGCTTTCGTCTACAGTAGCAGTTTTTATAATTAGGTTTCCATTTGTTCTCTCCTATTTAGATAGATGAATTTGGAACTCTAAATCCAACATGGTTTGTAGTAGCTCTTTGAAACTTGACAAAATAAAGGAGTTCTCAGATTTGCCTCTACGGTTTGTTTCCTCTTCAAGTAGCCCTAGGCACAGACTGTGGAAAAGCACTTTCATTGAGAGGGGTTGCCAAGCTTATAAGAAATAACGAGTTTCCGAAATACCAGCAAATATTTTTTCACCCAATCTTGATGGTACTTGGTGGTAATGATCAGTACACAAATCCCTTTTGGCTCACCAAATTTTTTCTTCTAGGTTGAAGCGTTCGTGTACAGTAGCAGTTTTTATATTTAGGTTTCACTCTGTTCTCTCATATATAGATAGATGAATTTGGAACTCTAAATCCAACATGGTTTGTAGTAGCTCTTTGAAACTTGACAAAATAAAGGAGTTCTCAGTTTTGTCTCTATGGTTTGTTTCCTCTTAAAGTAGCCCTTGGTACAGACTGTGGAAAGCACTTTAATTGAGATGGGTTGCCAAGCTTCTAAGAAATAACGAGTTTCCGAAATACCAGCAAATATTTTTTCACACAATCTTGTTGATACTTGTTGGTAATGATCATTACACAAATCCCACTTGGCTCACCAAATTTTGGTCTTCTAGGTTGAAGCGTTCGTGTACAGTAGCAGTTTTTATATTTAGGTTTCTCTCTGTTCTCTCCTATATAGATAGATGAATTTGGAACTCTAAATCCAACATGGTTTGTAGTAGCTCTTTGAAACTTGACAAAATAAAGGAGTTCTCAGATTTGTCTCTATGGTTTGTTTCCTCTTCAAAAAGCCCTAGGCACAGACTGTGGAAAAGCACTTTCATTGAGAGGGGTTGCCAAGCTTATAAGAAAAAACGAGTTTCCGAAATACCAGCAAACATTTTTTCACCCAATCTTGATGATACTTGGTGGTAATGATCAGTACACAAATCCCACTTGGCTTACCAAATTTTGTTCTTCTAGGTTGAAGCGTTCGTCTACAGTAGCAGTTTTTATATTTAGGTTTCCCTCTGTTCTCTCCTATATTGATAGATGAATTTGGAACTCTAAATCCAACATGCTTTGTAGTAGCTCCTTGAAACGTGACAAAATAAACGAGTTCTCAGTTTTGTCTCTATGGTTTGTTTCCTCTTGAAGTAGCCCTAGGCACAGACTGTGTAAAAGCACTTTCATTGAGAGGGGTTGCCAAGCCTCTAAGAAATTACGAGTTTCCGAAATACCAGCAAATATTTTTTCACCCAATCTTGATGATAGTTGGTGGTAATGATCAGTACACAAATCCCACTTGGCTCACCAAATTTTGTTTTCTAGGTTGAAGCGTTCGTCTACAGTAGCAGTTTTTATATTTAGGTTTCCCTCTGTTCTCTAGTATATAGATAGATGAATTTGGAACTCTAAATCCAACATGGTTTGTAGTAGCTCTTTGAAACTTGACAAAATAAAGGAGTTCTCAGTTTTGTCTCTATGGTTTGTTTCCTCTTCAAGTAGCCCTAGGCACAGACTGTGGAAAAGCACTTTCATTGAGAGGGGTTGCCAAGCTTCTAAGAAATAACGAGTTTCCGAAATACCAGCAAATATTTTTTCACCCAAATTTGATGATTCTTGGTGGTAACGATCAGTACACAAATCCCACTTGGCTCACGAAATTTTGTACTTCTAGTTTGAAGCTTTCATCTACAGTAGCAGTTTTTATATTTAGGTTTCCATTTGTTCTCTCCTATTTAGATAGATGAATTTGGAACTCTAAATCCAACATGGTTTGTAGTAGCTCTTTGAAACTTGACAAAATAAAGGAGTTCTCAGATTTGCCTCTATGGTTTGTTTCCTCTTCAAGTAGCCCTAAGCACAGACTGGAAAAGCACTTTCATTGAGAGGGGTTGCCAAGCTTCTAAGAAATAACGAGTTTCCGAAATACCAGCAAATATTTTTTCACCCAATCTTGATGGTACTTGGTGGTAATGATCAGTACACAAATCCCTTTTGGCTCACAAAATTTTTTCTTCTAGGTTGAAGCGTTCGTGTACAGTAGCAGTTTTTATATTTAGGTTTCACTCTGTTCTCTCCTATATAGATAGATGAATTTGGAACTCTAAATCCAACATGCTTTGTAGTAGCTCCTTGAAACTTGACAAAATAAAGGAGTTTTCAGTTTTGTCTCTATGGTTTGGTTCCTCTTCAAGAAGTCCTAGGCACAGAATGTGGAAAAGCACTTTCACTGAGAGGGTTTGCCAATCTTCTAAGATATTACGAGTTTCCGAAATACCAGCAAATATTTTTTCACCCAATCTTGATGATACTTGGTGGTAAAGATCAGTACCCAAATCCCACTTGGCTCACCAAATTTGGTTCTTCTAGGATGAAGCATTCGTCTACAGTAGCAGTTTTTATATTTCGTTCCCCTCTGTTCTCTCCTATATAGATAGATGAATTTGGAACTCTAAATCCAGCATGTTTTGTAGTAGCTCTTTGAAACTTGACAAAATAAAGAACTTCCCTGTTGTGTCTCTATGGTTTGTTTCCTCTTCAAGTAGCCCTAGGAACTGACTGTGGAAAAGCTCTTTCATTGAGATGGGTTGCCAAGCTTCTAAGAAATATCGAGTTTCCGAAATACCAGCAAATATTTTTTCACCCAAACTTGATGATACTTGGTGGTAATGATCAGTACACAAATCCCACTTGGCTCACCAAGTTTTGTTCTTCTAGGATGAAGCATTCGTTTACAGTAGCAGTTTTTAATATTTAGGTTTCCCTCTGTTCTCCCCTATATAGATAGATCAATTTGGAACACTAAATCCAACATGGTTTGTAGTAGCTCTATGAAACTTGACAAAATAAAGGAGTTCTCAGTTTTGACATTATGATTTGTTTCCTCTTCAAGTAGCCTTAGGCACAGACTGTGGAAAAGCACTTTCATTGAGAGGTGTTGCCAAGCTTCTAAGAAATAACGAGTTTCCGAAATACCAGCAAATATTTTTTCACCCAATCTTGATGATACTTGGTGGTAATGATCAGTACACTAATCCCACTTGGCTCACCAAATTTTGTTCTTCTAGTTTGAAACGTTCCTCTACAGTAGCAGTTTTTATATTTAGGTTTCTTTCTGTTCTCTCCTATATAGATAGATTAATTTGGAAGTCTAAATCCAACATGGTTTGTAGTAGCTCTTTGAACCTTGACAAAATAAAGGAGTTCTCAGTTTTGTCTTTATGGTTTGTTTCCTCTTCAAGTAGCCCTAGGCACAGACTGTGGAAAGCACTTTCATTGAGAGAGGTTGCCAAGCTTCTACGAAATAACGAGTTTCCGAAATACCAGCAAATATTTTTTCACCCAATCTTGATAATACTTGAGGGTAAGGATCAGTACACAAATCTCACTTGGCTCACCAAATTTTGTTCTTCTCGGTTGAAGCGTTCGTCGACAGTATCAGTTTTTATATTTAGGGTTCACTCCGTTCTCTCATATATAGATAGATGAATTTGGAACTCTAAATCCAACATGGTTTGTAGTAGCTCTTTGAAACTTGAAAAAATAAAGGTGTTCTCAGTTTTGTCTCTATGGTTTGTTTCCTCTTCAAGTAGCCTTAGGCACAGACTGTGGAAAAGCACTTTCATTGAGATGTGTTGCCAAGCTTCTAAGAAAGAACGAGTTTCCGAAATACCAGCAAATATTTTTTCACCCAATCTTGATGATACTTGTTGCTAATGATCGGTACACAAATCCCACTTAGCTCACCAAATTTTGTTCTTCTAGGTTGAAGCGTTCGTCTACAGTAGCAGTTTTTATATTTAGGTTTCCCTCTGTTCTCTCCTATATAGATAGATGAATTTGGAACTCTAAATCCAACATGCTTTGTAGTAGCTCCTTGAAACTTGACAAAATAAAGGAGTTTTCAGTTTTGTCTCTATGGTTTGGTTCCTCTTCAAGATGTCCTAGGCACAGAATGTGGAAAAGCACTTTCACTGAGAGGGTTTGCCAATCTTCTAAGAAATTACGAGTTTCCGAAATACCAGCAAATATTTTTTCACCCAATCTTGATGATACTTGGTGGTAATGATCAGTACCCAAATCCCACTTGGCTCACCAAATTTTGTTCTTCTAGGACGAAGCATTCATCTACAGTAGCAGTTTTTATATTTCGTTCCCCTCTGTTCTCTCCTATATAGATAGATGAATTTGGAACTCTAAATCCAGCATGGTTTGTAGTAGCTCTTTGAAACTTGACAAAATAAAGAACTTCCCTGTTTTGTCTCTATGGTTTTTTTCCTCTTCAAGTAGCCCTAGGAACTGACTGTGGAAAAGCTCTTTCATTGAGATGGGTTGCCAAGCTTCTAAGAAATATCGAGTTTCCGAAATACCAGCAAATATTTTTTCACCCAAACTTGATGATACTTGGTGGTAATGATCAGTACAAAAATCCCACTTGGCTCACCAAATTTTGTTCTTCTAGGATGAAGCATTCGTTTACAGTAGCAGTTTTTATATTTAGGTTTCCCTCTGTTCTCTCCTATATAGATAGATGAATTTGGAACACTAAATCCAACATGGTTTGTAGTAGCTCTATGAAACTTGACAAAATAAAGGAGTTCTCAGTTTTGACATTATGATTTGTTTCCTCTTCAAGTAGCCCTAGGCACAGGCTGTGGAAAAGCACTTTCATTGAGAGGGGTTGCCAAGCTTCTAAGAAATATCGAGTTTCCGAAATACCAGCAAATATTTTTTCACACTATCTTGTTGATACTTGGTGGCAATGATCAGTACACAAATCCCACATGGCTCACCAAATTTTGGTCTTCTAGGTTGAAGCGTTCGTCTTCAGTAGCAGTTTTTATATTTAGGTTTCTCTCTGTTCCTCCTATATAGATAGATGAATTTGGAACTCTAAATCCAACATGGTTTGTAGTAGCTCTTTGAAACTTGACAAAATAAAGGAGTTCTCAGATTTGTCTCTGTGGTTTGTTTCCTCTTCAAAAAGCCCTAGGCACAGACTGTGGAAAAGCACTTTCATTGAGAGGGAATGCCAAGCTTATAAGAAAAAACGAGTTCCGAAATACCAACAAATATTTTTTCACCCAATCTGGATGATACTTGGTGGTAAAGATCAGTACACAAATCCCACTTGGCTTACCATATTTTGTTCTTCTAGGTTGAAGCGTTCGTCTACAGTAGCAGTTTTTATATTTAGGTTTCCCTCTGTTCTCTCCTACATTGATAGATGAATTTGGAACTCTAAATCCAACATGCTTTGTAGTAGCTCCTTGAAACTTGACAAAATAAAGGAGTTCTCAGTTTTGTCTCTATGGTTTGTTTCCTCTTCAAGTAGCCCTAGGCACAGACTGTGGAAAAGCACTTTCATTGAGAGGGGTTGCCAAGCTTCTAAGAAATAACGAGTTTCCGAAATACCAGCAAATATTTTTTCACCCAATCTTGATGATACTTGGTGGTAATGATAAGTACACATATCCCACTTGGCTCACCAATTTAGTTCTTCTAGGTTGAAGCGTTCGTGTACAGTAGCAGTTTTTATATTTAGGTTTCCCTCTGTTCTCTCCTATACAGATAGATGAATTTGGAACTCTAAATCCATCATGGTTTGTAGTAGCACTTTGAAACTTGACAAAATAAAGGAGTTCTCAGTTTTGTCTCTATGGTTTGTTTCCTCTTCAAGTAGCCCTAGGCACAGACTGTGGAAAGCACTTTCATTGAGAGGGGTTGCCAAGCTTCTAAGAAATAACGAGTTTCCGAAATACCAGCAAATATTTTTTCACACAATGTTGTTGATACTTGGTGGTAATGATCAGTACACAAATCCCACTTGGCTCACCGAATTTTGTTCTTCTAGGTTGAAGCATTCGTCTACAGTATCAGTTTTTATATTTAGGTTTCTCTCTGTTCTCTCCTATATAGATAGATGAATTTGGAACTCTAAATCCAACATGGTTTGTAGTAGCTCTTTGAAACTTGACAAAATGAAGGAGGTCTCAGATTTGTCTCTATGGTTTGTTTCCTCTTCAAGTAGCCCTAGGCACAGACTGTGGAAAAGCACTTTCATTGAGAGGGGTTGCCAAGCTTCTAAGAAATAACGAGTTTCCGAAATAACAGCAAATATTTTTTCACCCAAATTTGATGATTCTTGGTGGTAACGATCAGTACACAAATGCCACTTGGCTCACGAAATTTTGTTCTTCTAGTTTGAAGCTTTCGTCTACAGTAGCAGTTTTTATATTTAGGTTTCCATTTGTTCTCTCCTATTTAGATAGATGAATTTGGAACTCTAAATCCAACATGCTTTGTAGTAGCTCCTAGAAACTTGACAAAATAAAGGAGTTTTCAGTTTTGTCTCTATGGTTTGGTTCCTCTTCAAGAAGTCCTAGGCACAGAATGTGGAAAATCACTTTCACTGAGAGGGTTTGCCAATCTTCTAAGAAATTACGAGTTTCCGAAATACCAGCAAATATTTTTTCACCCAATCTTGATGATACTTGGTGGTAATGATCAGTTCCCAAATACCACTTGGCTCACGAAATTTTGTTCT